>NC_080059.1:5685000-5922500 GCF_026212465.1 Amaranthus tricolor
AAAAAAAAAGTCAAGCTGTTATTGCCAAAGCAATAGGTGTAAGTCAAAGCACAATGTGGAGGTGGATGAAAAATAAGAGTATAAGAAAGCACACCAATGAAATTAAACCACTCCTAAATGACAAAAACAAGCTGATAGGTTAATCTTTTGTCTTTCTAGTTGCATTGTACATAATGAGGGAATTAACTTTAGATTCAGTGACATGTCAAACACTGTACACATAGATGAGAAACTATTTTATCTCACTAGGACACAACAAACATACTATCTCACACCTGGGGAGGAGGAACCACATAGAGAAATTCAATCCAAAAGATATGTGCCAAAAATTATGTTTATGTGTGCAGCGACTAAACCTTTGTTTTCAAATGATGGTGAACTAATATTTAATGGAAAAATAGGAATCTTTCCTTTTACAACTCAAGTTCCAGCTCAGAGGAACTCAAAGAACAAGAAGAGAGGGGACATGGATACCAAACTAATACAATCAATAACCAAGAATCACATGAGGGATATAATTGTGAAGAACATATTGCCAGCAATAAGAAACAAATGGCCACAAGGAGCAAGCAAGACAATTTTTATCCAACAAGACAATGCCAAACCACACATTTTGGATGATGATTTAGGATTCAGAGAGGCAGCAACATTAGAGGAATTTGACTTTCATTGTTTCAACAGCCCCCTAATTCTCCAGACATGAATGTCTTGGACTTAGGGTTTTTAGATCAATATCAGCACTTCAACACCAAAATCAGCATATAATTACACACAAATGGTGAGGGCAGTTACTAATGCATTTGAATCTATACAACCAAGTACAATGAAATTTGTTTGGATCACTCTACAAGCATGTAAAGTTGAAGTTATAAAAAAATTGGGGGGCATAGACTATCACATTTATATGCACAAGACAAAACTCGCAAGGGAGGGAAGACTCCTTGAGTATTTGAGTGTAAGGAGGGAGATTATTTATGATTCCCTGCATTATTTAGACACAAAAGTAGATAAAAACATGTTTGACATCGTCTTGTTCTACTTAGGCATAAATGATCAACAGATTTTCCACCAAAATGGAGAAGAGACATCACAGACCAATGATGAATCAGGAAGGGGGACAGCAGCAACAACATACGATGAACTAGCACCAGCAAATGCATCACAAGAACATGATCAAAGTTAAGCAACAAATGGGAAGCAGAATCAACAGAAATCATGTGAACATAGAGATCAGCAGCAACAAATGAACATACAACAGAATTTTTGGGAAATTACAAAGGCATAGAAGCACATATGAAAATACATGAGTATACTTTTGGGTTAACTATGAATACTCACTTTTGGGAAATATTAGGTCAAAAAAATGTTTAGAATGTAAACATCATGTATGACATGTCATGAATTTGTTTAAGACTAAACATTTTAATGAAATCAAAAACAAGAACAGATTTTGTATAGCCTCAAAGTTTATCAACTTGTTGTCTCTCTCAGAGAACAAATGTTCTCATCACAGAGAACCCTAAGCCTAAATGATGCCTCCTGAATCTGGTTAGAGAATAGCCTCCTAAACATCATGTTTTGTGGCTTATTCCCTCAAAATCCAAGATTGGTGGCAAATTAAGATTTTAGGGTTTTTTGCAGCTAGAAATCAAACGTATACCCTTAAAAAAAACATAAGGAAAACACAAGAACACAGCGTCTCAAATTCATCACACACCACAAAAAATGCATATCAAACAAAGAATAAACAAAAAATAGTGAAATCATCATAAGTCAGAAAGGTTGTGTATATCCAATCATACGAGAGAAGGGATCACGAACATCATCGAAATTAGGCTTTAGATCAGCATCATTAAGTGACTCTTCATCTGAAGAGAGGAAAAGATTCTCAATATAAAGATCTTGTAGATCTAGTTGCAAGTCAAACAAACCCTCTATTTCTTCGTCCTCTGAATTCAACTCCCTTCCCCAATTAGGATTCGTTTCCACATAAATGGTAGGAGAAGGAGGGACCTATTGGTAGTCAAACCAAGAATTAGGAGGACCCACTAAATAATTTTCCTTAGAGGAAGCAACCAATGAAAGACACGAATTTGTTGAATCCATACTCTTAAAAAAAGTAGATCTACGAAGAAAGAGCACAAAGGAAAGAGAGAAGCAAACCCAGATCTAGTTTTAGGGTTTATTAGGGTTAGGTTAAATCAGTAAGGAGAAAGAGAGAGAAAAACTAAGGATGAAGTTGAAGATGAGAGAGAGAGAAACTAAGGATGAGGATGAAGAAGACGAAGGATGAAGATGATGATGTTCATCTTCAAACATGAACAACCAACACATGAAAATGAAGATAAGGATGAAGGCACGATTTTAGGGTTAGGGTTAATCAGAGAGTGAGAGAGGGGGGGTGGGTTTATGCAAAAAGGGAGGGAATAGTTATTAGCTTAATTATGTTGGGGGGTTAATTAGCATAGAAAGTAAGTTAAGTGGGGTATTTTGGTAATATCACATGGGGAATGAGGGTGATTAGGTAAAAAAAATTCCATGCCAAAAAAAGAAATGGGACAACTAAGGTGACTTTACCCAATAAGGAAACGGGACAAGTAAATTGAAGCGGAGGGATACTCCCTCCGTTTCTTTTCAAGCGTCCCCTTTGCTTTTTGAGTATTATACATCAATCAATCTTAATTTGTAATTTATTCTTAATTTATAAATTAAAACATAGTCAAATGAAATCTTGTTTGATTCATCTCTACATATGACATATAAATATCTTTTTTTATAATTTTTAATGATGCACAATTAGAGATATTAAAGATTGAATTAGTAATTGACAAACATGCAAAAAATAAATGAGACGTTTGAAAATAAATGGCGGGAATATTAAATATACATACTTCGTTCTTTCCATTATACTTACAATTATTAGTGACACTTTCTCAGATGTATAACATGTCACAATCAAATATATAAATGTATATTGTCAAAATTCAAAAATGTTGATTAAATCTTTTTTTATTGTAGAAACTTGCTGGGAGAAGATTTGGCTCCATTGAACGTAAAGGAGCTAGAACAACTCGAGCACCAACTCGAATTGTCTTTGAAGCAAATTAGATCCACTAAGGTCCTCTTTTTTGTATTTTCAATCAAATCAAAATTAATTTTTTATAGAATAATTTGTAAATTATAGCTTTAAAGTTTAGTACTTTTGCTAATTACTGTCTCAATGTTTATTTTTTTGCGAATTAGAATTACGAAAGTATTAAAGTTTACAGGTTCAGGCCAAACATAATTCCGACTTTTTTTATGGTTGAAATTTTAGATTAAATGGTCGAAGCTCTGTATTTTTGGCATGAAGTTATAAATTTTGATACTTTGGTTGCTGTAATTCACAAAAATGCTAAACTTTAAGGCTGTAATTTGCAAATTATTATTATTTATATTGTATTATCATTATTATTATTATTATTATTATTAATTTAATTTTTTCTTAGAGTTTCAGGCTCAACAAATGATGGATCAGATAGCTGATTTACGAAGAAGGGTACGTATTTGTACGTATTTTATTTTCCATTAAATTGGATGGTTTTATATTTTACTATTAGCATTAAAAAAATAAAATGGAGATAATTAATAGTCACTTTTCTAACCTCTGCAGGAACATGCTTTAATTGAAAACAACAAGAACTTGATCAAGGAGGTATGTTATTACCTTCAAATTGTAATGAAACAGAAAATAGATAATTTTAAAGATAAAATTAAATGACTATATATATTGTTAATCTTTTGATCTTTAATTAATTTATGATTACAGTTAGTTTATAGTATTAGAAAATAACAATAGTTAACTAAATATTTTTATCCACAACTCTACTACGTAGACTACTTATTTTCTTAATAACTACTAAAATAAAGTAATTAACTTTTTTTGAAAGGAAAATAAAGTAATTAACTTATCAACTTTGAAACACTATTTTCAGATTGCTTTCGTAACGCACATCTCATCACTGAACTTTCTTTTTTTTTTGTTGCACTTCTATCAAGAATTCAATTCAACCAAAAATCATATTATATGTTCGAACAACTTCTCATTAATCTTTATCTTTATTAATGCACTTTTAAGGGTGAACCTAGGATTTAAAGATGGGGTTGTAAAGTTTAATTAAACATATATTATAAGACAACATTAAAGTAGAGTTTAAATTCAAATTAACATATAAAGTATAAAATGAAAAGTAAAAAGATTTTAAAATCAAACAAAGGCAAAGCTCAACTAACTAGTTACAAAATTTTTATAAAAAATTCCACATTGCAATATCGAATTTTCATGAAACATCAGTGGTAACACTTTTGTAAGATTTTTCCACATGGTAGCTTCCAGTTTATGTCTTATCTAACTGCCGTAGCATTTTTCGTTAAATTCTTGTCAATTTCCGATTAATTCACCATTTTGACTTTTCTACCCTAATTAAGTATTGTTGTCTTTATAATTTGCCTTAAACATTTGAGAATGTTAATGAATTAAACGGTAAATTAAATATCAAAATGGTGAATTAAATATTTGAGAGCATAAAAATAATTTAGGAAATAATGCTAATTATATGGGCTCGTCTCATAATAAGACAGTCTCACCCAAGATTTGTTGTTCATGATATTGGTGCCTTTTTTGTATTGTTATGTAACTCAGTTGGAAGAACATAGCTCCCAGTTCCCAGAACAAATTGGATGGGAAGGTGATAATCATCATCATCATCATCATCATGCAGATCAACAAAATATCCCATTCAACCGCATCATAACTCATCAATCTGATCATTCATTCTTTCAACCTCTTTCTTGCAGTCCTCCCCTGCAAATTGGGTAATTATAATTTACTTCACTTATGCATACTTCCAGTTTAAATAAATATATGCTTTATCAACGATAGAAGCTAGCTAGTGGTGTTTGGTATGAGCAAAAACATTTATGTGGTTAATTATTTTCTCTATTTTCATTGTTTGCTTTGACAAAAATTTAATGAAAACTAGTGTTAAAAAAATTTTAATTTTTTTCGATTTGCAAATATTTTCCTCCAATAAAACGATTTTTTTTTTTTTTTTTTATTCCCAACACCTTCATATCCTTTAATTTGCAATTTTTCATCATGCTAAACAAAAGAATAAGAGTTTTTCTTTTCTTCTTTGTGATAAAAGTTTGATTCTCATCACCTATATTTTTCGGATTTTTCATTTTGCTTCGCGTATTCGTGTCCGATCCTTAATACTCGGAAATTGATATGACACGTAGGTACTTCATTTTAGGCGTAAAATTGAATATTTATTTAGATGTATCAGACACTTCAACACGTACCAGTATCAGACGTCAATATGCGAATCAAAGTAACATAACTCAGCACCAACACTAAAAAATAATTCTCTCCCCCATCTAACCCGCCACTAAACTTAATAAAAAAAAACGATTATTATTTGCATTTTTTACTACAAATTGAAAAGTTATTTTCCAAGCAAAATAGTTTCTCTGAAATCAAACACCCTTTGATAGTTACAGATACAGGCGTCGCTAGAAATGATAGAATTCACCAGGCACGTTTATAATTTTAACTCCTCATACAAATATAGTCCGATCACATGTTAAATTCCAAGTTTATTTGCCAATACATAAATGAATTCTTCTAATAATTTCGCATATTTTGTAAATGATAACAGCTACCATTCAGTGGGTTCAAGTGGAGTAAGTATGGCAACATCAAGCCAACATGTTAATGCATACAATTTTCATGGTTGGATGCTCTAATTTGAGATTACCAATAAGAATGCGTCGACTATATTAAATTAAGACAGCATATATATCTATATATATATATATATATATTTATATTATTTGAAGGTAAATTTTGGGTGTTTAATTTCTATAGCTTGATTAACTAAAATATATATATGCACTAGAAATTAAACCTTTTATAATTAATTATAATTAGGGCAAAGTAATAAGTTTGTCCTATGTATTGTAATAAACATCAACAATGCAAAACACTCCTTATGTATCCTTTATTGACTTATCTCTATTTGAAGCCATGCCTAGTTTGCTAACGTACCCTCTGTTTCATTTTGAAAGTTACGTTCTGATTATTGTATATACGGAGGAAAAGAGTCATATATATTTATATTCGATCTTATTTAACTTGTCTTAATATGTAAAATTTTAAAATAAATTTTTGATGTGATTATATCAAAAGAGGAAATGAAACATTTGATAGAACAAAGGAAAATATGTTTTATTTATTTGATACTCCCGCCAGACCTTAAAGTTGTTTCAATTTTCATTTTGTGTTTTTCACATAAAGCAATTTTTTAATTATTTATATCGGAAATTTTAAACAAAATTAACCTTATTTATTCTCATTTTAATCATTTTTATTTGTCAATCCTCATTAAAAAGTAAGTATTCTGTCAATTTTGAAAATTTAAAATAAATATATGTTTTCACTTATTGCGAATGTGGATCTACAAATCATTTTATTGAGATTGCATAAAGAATAAAACAAAGCCTATGTAGAAATCCATGGTTGAAGCGAGTGCAATGCATCAAGTGAATCAGATTCAATGTGATAGATCCTCAAGATGTTCTATTCAATATCTTAATACATAGCATGTTCGATAACAAAGAAATTTTTTCGGGTCTTTATTTTTCTTGTATTTTCTTCGTATTATTAATACGTTTTAAAAAATTTATATTACCAAAATACTTGAGTCCTTTAAGGATGGGACTTTCATAAAATAATATGTGAAAGTTTTAGATGATGGCACTCAAAATGCGGATTTTCATTTCTTATATGCATGATTAATTAATAAATTTCATTTTAAATCAGTAACCCATATTCTTGTATGAAACGGTCTCATCGTGAGACATACCTCATACTTGTGTTAAATATGTAGTCCAATAATAAAAATTTGTTTTTTGTTTTGAGGTCATCTAACCGTGAGACAGTCTCATACATGACGGCTGAATCAGTAATATTCCTTTTTTTTATTCCACTCAAACTCACTCGAAATCTAATGGAAAATCGGGTTACCTTATTAGTCAAAAAAACTTTACTAAGTCAATGAAACTGATTTGATTCGAAATAATAAAAATCGAGTCAAAATCGTTCATATATTAAATTCGACCGTTTTAACATGTATTTTTCATTTGTCAATTTTTAGTTTCGTATCCATCACAATAAAATTAACTTTTCGCGACATTTAATTTAGTGACATTAAAAAAATATCACTGACTTGTATTTTTAGTATAATAATTGTTGTTGTATTATTTTAAGTTTTACTATAAAGTAATTCAGTGACACTTTATTTGACGTTTAGTGACATATATAATTATTATTGTAATCAATAGTGCATTTATGATAAATGTCACTAGAATCCATGTCGTGAAAAAACTTCATTATAATTTTTTATTATACTACTAAACGGTCTAATAAATGTCACTTAATCCACTATATATACCATTAAAAATTTGAAGCAGTGACACTAAAAGTAAATTACTTCCGTCGTTTCAAAATACTTGCACCAAACATATTTTTACGCAATCCAATGCATTTTCCGGATCGTTTATATCTTGAGTTATACATAACTAAAAATTATAAAAATTTGATATTATAAAAATATTGACGAGACGAATAAAAAAAATACCACATGACTATATTTTTTTCTTTATCATAAAATAATAAATAGTAAAAGTTTCTGATTGCTGGCTGATCTCTCTGGCTGCTGTTTTTTGTGTTGTAGCTGGGTTCTGGTTTTTGTTTTGTTTCTTATGCCGGCTGTTTGTTTCATGGCTTTGTTTAGCTTTTGTAGTTTGCTATGTATAGCTTTGGATCTTTTTTGCTGACCATTGTGTTGGCTGGTTTTGGAACGACAAAATCCTTTTTAGAAGGTGGACCTTATTTTCACACTGATACAAATAAAAAAGGTGTGAGTTTTTCCTTACCTTAATGTACATTAATTTTCTCTGATGAATGAAAAAAATTTTATTTACCAAAAAAATAAATAGTATAAAAGTTAATTTGATGCAAATAATATCAATATATTGAAGTGATCGTCTAATTTTGGTAGGGTTCCATTATATTTGAGCTCAAGAGTTTATTTTACCTGTGTTGATACCCATCCAAAATGGTGGGGCCTAAATTGTTGGATTTAGAATGACTTCATAATTCATCGGACACTTATTCGACGGATCATTTTGGTAACTCTAATAATATTCAATTTAAACAACTTCGTACTGCAAAGTCCAAAGTCTAATTATTCTATGGAAAAATTGGTATTAATAATTTTGGCTTTTACTCATTCGTTATAATTAATTTTATATTTAGATTATTTTCAAGTTATTCAACTTTTGCGATAAATTTACTCACAACATACCGTATTACTAATAAAAGGTAATAATAAAAATGCTGGTAGCAAGCTAAAATAAAGATTGAATTATTTTTTGTGAGGTTTTAGTCACATTTGTAAAAACCTACAAAAAACAATGCAAATGTTTTTAAATGGGACTTTCTTATAGTGGTCTCCACCACTCAAAATAAAGTTTAAAATAAAAACTAAAAGAGTAAAAATAAGGGGAAGTAGGAGGAGAAAGTAGTGAGGAAATTTTTTGTATTCTTATAGATTGGATAAATGAGATTACTAAATATTTACATACAAAAAATTGGATTTGGTAAAAATGGAAAAGTCTATAAAGAGATTTGTGAGAAAATTTTTTTTACTCACCACTAATAGAGCATTAAGAGTAAAGAAAGATCACAAATTCTTACTTGAAACTGTCTATACAAGAGACGTCTCAAGTTTGGGCTGGCCCAATTTATAAATTAAATAAAAAAGAAAGAACTGAATTTTGTGATTGTCACGCCCTCCTCTTAATTTTTATACTTTCATTTTTCGTTTTCATTTCACTCTTACCTAACATATATAAACCACTCATGGTCTTCTCTCAAACTCCATTTGTGGTTTTCATCTTTATTTTTCTCTCTCAAACTCCATTGTCGTTTATTCTCTATTTATCTTCTTCAACATTTGCGAGACCATCAATGGTATGTATTTATGCTTCATCTTCACCATTTTCGTTTTCAAAGCTTTTATTTTCATTTTTTTTTTGGTTAATTATGTTATATATTAATTGGAATTACAATCTTCTTATTTTTTTTAAAAAAATAAGCTTCATCAATGGTGAAAATAGTAATGTTGAAGAAGATAACAATGGTGGAAAGTAAGTTGGTGTTTTAACCTAATTAAAGTTTGTAGTTTAATTTTTAATATTTTAAATTTGTTTGTCTTTTGATTTTACTTGTTCTTGATGGTGTTGTTTTGGCTTCTGTATTCGCAAAGAAGATCAAAAAGATTCCTTGTAAGGTTCAAAATGACAAACCTCAACAGTCAAAGGTGACTGATTAAGTACCCAAACAAAGGATTTATAGTGGCTAGAATTATAATACTATGTATTTGGATTTATAACATTGTGAATTTGGGTTTATAATAGAGGTATTTGTCGTATTGTTATGTATTCATATTTGGGATTATGCTGGAATTATAATAGTGTGTATTTGGATTTATAATATTGTATATGTGGGTTTATAATAGATTGTATTTGTGTTATAATTGTGTGTAGTTTATAATATTTTGAATTTATAAAGTAATGTTATAAATGTAACAGACTCAAAATTCTAAATCATAATCTTTCGATTAATTATTCTGAATTTTCAATTCAAATCTCTAATCCTTTGGTTATCCATTTCAAACCATCTTTAATTCCTAAACCTTTTCCAATTTTGTAATTTCTTTCAAATATTAAACTTAAAAAAAATATATTATTTTGTTTAAAATCTTTTTATAAACACTAAAATATTATTTTATTATTTTATAGTACGAAAAATAAAATGTTATTATTATATTCACGGTTTTGTAAAACTTTATGTTTTTACTTTCTTTCTTAAACTAGCATTACTACTTATTATTTTAACCTTATAACTTTGATTTAATTATTTTATATATAAAAAAAGAGTTATATTTTTATTATTAACTTTAAGTATAGTTTAAGCAAAATTTTCTAAGTAAACTAAATATTTTCATTATCAAATTTACCCATTATTTTAAAGTATATTTACTTATACATACTAGAACAAAAATTTGATGAATCAAAATCTTTTCTATATTAGCCCATGATATTCATCACTTACAAAAGTTATCACTATTTCCTTACACAAGCTAACCTTCTTCTACACTCCAAATTCTTACACATTCACTTACACACTCTAACTCTTGCACATTCACTTAAACACTTTAAATTACTTACACAAGTTAACCTTTTTCTATACTCGTAAAATACTTTTTCATACAATCTAATGAACTACAAAGTTGCCCAAACTCATTATAAATACCCCCTTTAGCCATGAGATCACTTGCACCACCATCATCAAATCTTTCTAACATTCTTTTTTATATTTTCACTTCATTTAAATCTTACTACCTTAATACCTTTATTATTAGTTGAAGAAATTCAAGAAGATAGAGCCTAGAACACTCTTTTATTTAGCTAAATCATCATCATTATGGAGCATTATTGGGTTATTACTTTGGGTACTTAATGTATTATTATTTTTGGAGTTTGGATTTAATTATTTTGGAAGCTTAGAAAATCATCATTATTTTGAGAGTTTGGATTAATTATTTTTGAAGCATTATTGGAGGGTTTTATTTCTTATTATTTTCCTAATTAGTACTTAGTACTAATTCGTGGTGTTAGTATGGTATAACTTCTTACCCTACTCTTTTTTTGAAATTTTACATTATATTTACTTTATAATATGCAAAATATGAAATATGTTGATATGTTTTAGTAGGAAGTTAGTTTAATGAAATTATGATCAAGATTATATTAAGTATGTGTATGCTAAAAGTATTTTTAGTATGTTAATTTAATAATCTTTGAACAAGTTTAGGAAGTTGGGTGCAAAATTATATTCTAGTGATATTAAGTATGATTTATGTTATAAACTAGTGCTAGTATGTTTATGAGTTAAGTATTACATTAGGAATGTTATTATTTTTTTTTTGTTAGAATTTTTATTAATATGTTTATGTTAGCCTTCAAACTAATTTATAAGGTAGTAAGTTATTTTATGAACGTATTTCACTAAGTATGATTATATTAAAAATATTGTTATTATACTTTATTTTGAGATTTAAGTTTATCCTTAAAGTTATAGTAAATTTCTATGTTATTGCGAAAAGTTTTTATTTTGTAAATGGTTATGTTAATTATTTAAATCTAGGATTTAGTATCATAAATTAAATTAAGTCGTTCTTTTTATGTGAAAAGGGCCCAAAACACTCATAGGCCATTCTACCACTATCATATAATAAAAAAGAAAAGAGTTTAATTTACAATTTTAAATTATTACAACTATTTTTGTGATAATAATAAGATAACAATTTAAAAAGATATTTTTGAGAAATTTTTATAAGTTATTAAATATTGAAGTGTTTTTCTTGAATACATGAGATTTCATAATAAAAGTAACTTTTAATCACTATTTAGTACAAAATATTTTATTTGCTAATTATTTGACCAAAATTTACGTAAAATGATGTAAAGGTATTTTTAGTAAACTTGCCGCCCAAAGTATGTGTGATATATTGATTTTGTGAAATTACAAGTTTTACTTGTTTTATAATTAGAAATATTGACTTTTGTGAAAATTATAAGTTTGACTTTTTTAAAACTCAAAATATTGATTTTTGTTAAATTATAAGTTTTATTTGTTTTACAACTAGAATGTTGATTTTTGCAAACCTCATAAGTTTACTTATTTTTCTAAACTTGAAATATTGATTTTGGGTGAACTTGTAGAATTTTGAAAACTTATCCAATGATGCAATTTTCAACTTTTATTTTAATTAGAATATTTAATTTTTTTTTGAAGAGAATAAAGTTTTATTTATTGTAAAATCGAAAATGTTGATTTTGAAAACTTATTTAAAGAGAAATAGATTTTAGTAGCTACATGTGGAAAATATTAATTTGGAGACTATTGATAGAATATTAAGTTATTAGTGTGAATTTAGCTAGCTATTAAAAATAAAGTTATAAATAAAATTTAATGTGTAAAAATTTAATAATGAATTTATAAAGACATAAAGGTTAATTTTACGTTATGATTTAGAATTTTATTAAATAAAAGAGGTTATTACCTAAGTTGATCAAAGTCAAAGTTAATGTCAAATTGTAGTAATAAAAATGTAATGTACTTGTGTGAATAAATATTGATTGAATGACCCTGATAGTAAGGTAATGTCGAACCATGGACCGGCATGTAAAATCCCGGCTCTCGTGTTGGCCGGCACGTAAAATGCGGTGTAAGACAGGGGGTTAGCTACCTATCATATAGAGCTCGAGCATAAATTGTATTGGAGGGGTGACGACTCCCACCATAGTTAGGGTTTAGGACTACGGTCCTCACCTAACCAGACCCGTACATATATCAGGTGTCATATTGATGTGCTTGTTGATCAGTGATAAACTTGATTAGTGTTGATGTTATGATGCATGGTACGGTTATGAGTATTAACCAAATGAACTTACTTAAGTGTTAAGATTACCGAATTGTATAAGTGGCAGTAACATACTTCTGTCAGGATTGAGAATGGTATCTTAATGACTTAAAAGTATGGAATAGAAAAAGAATATGGTAAAAGTATACGGTGATGTCAATTAATTATAAGTTCGTATTTAAATTATTATTTTGTAAATGTAGCGTATAATTTTCGTATTTTGAGCTGGATAGGAAGTTATGCTTGGCTTTAAGCGCTGACTGATTCAATCAGCTGTCATCCGTATCATGGATGGCAGCATTTTGCAGGATTTAGTTGAGGTTTCGATCCAGGCCGTAGCAATTACTATTTATCGAGAACTTAGCTGCTTTTTATCTTTATTGATGAGTTGATGATGATGATGTATTTTTTTCCATTTTTAGCAAACAATATTTCTTATCAGATGTAATATTTACTTTTGCTTTAAACAGTTTCAGTTGTTATGATTTAAAATTTTTAACAGTTTGTGGCATTTTGAGACTTCCGCAATATTCTTGTATTAAACATTATTATTAAATGTTAATTATGCATCGAGATTGTCGCTCCTGTCATAATAATCCAACTAAATAATATTATACCCCCAAGTAAAACAATGTTATAATCACAATTAAACTATGTTATAACCCCGATTAAACAATGTTATAACCCCAATTAAACAATGTTATAACCCCTAATATATTATGTTATAACGCCAAATGTGTTATATTATAACCCCAAATATATTCTTACTACACAATGTTTACTCCCAACTACATCAACCTATGTCAAATATTCACAATTATAATACCAATTATATTTTCTTTATATCCCCAAATATATGAATATATAACCACAAACGCTTTTATTACAATTCTCCAAAAATTAGTCATAGTTGTCTTTTTCAACATCATTGTTTTCCACCATTGATGAACCCTAATTTTTTTAAAAAAATCAGAAGAATCATAAATGCTTTTATTACCTTCCCCAAATACTATATATTGTTGTCTTCTTCAACATCACTGTTTTCCACCATTAATAAAACTTTACTTAAAAAAAAACCACAATCGAATTTTTCAGGTTATAGAAGGTGTGTATGTTCGATGGTTTAAGAAGAGAGACGAAAAAATCTGATTTATTAATAAATAATGTTTTATTTTGTTTAGGAATAGGTAGTTAATCAGAACACTTTTCATCTTCCAAAAAAACAACAATTTTCTTCTCTTGGGAATGACACGTGAATTTTTAAAAACAATATTTTTTTTTATATTAAGATATTTCCTAAATATAGTAAGTTGAGAATGTGGGTTGGGCTCTTTTGAGAGGCGTCTACTATAGACCCTCTCTCAAGAGAGGGCCTGAAGAAAGATTGGTTAGAAAATTTTTTTATACACATTTTTTTGTTGACCACATTTTTCGAAATTCAGTCAAAATAAATATTTAATTTGACCAAAAACTTAACATTTTATCAACCACTTGAAAAATTCAAAAATTAAAGTCACTACATGAATTCAAAAAAACATTTGTAAAAAAGCTAAAAACTCAATTATCACATAAAATTTCTGAGATTTTTTTATACAACATTGAGAGTGCTTTAGGGCCTGTCCTCTTCGTTTGATCTGATTGAATTTGATCTGAATTTACAAAGGTATGATCTGATCTGATCTGGTCTGATCTGAATTAATATGTATTATTATTATTATTATTATTATTATTATCAAATAGTTAATTAAATAATTTTGTTAATTAATTAATTATTATAATTATAATTATTATTATTATAATACCTACAATAATAATAATAATAATAATAATAATAATAATAATGATATGATATGATCTGACCTAATTGGTCTGATCTTATCTAAAACTTTCTGATCTAATCTGAATACATTTAATCTAATCTAATCCGATTTCAATAAGAATAAGTAATAAGTTCAAAAAATAACTTAAAAAGATAACATGCTCTTAATTAAGGCCAACATGTATTTAGACCAAGTATCAGTGGACCCCACTTAACCCCCCCTCCCCCAATCTTTCAATTTCTATTTAAAAAAATCAAAAAAAGCAAAATCTGATTGGCTAAAACATGGTATACCCAATGACAACTCGACAACAAAATTGAGAAAACCATCCTGGTATTCGAAAAACCAGGCATAAGATGATCCAAATCTCACACATACGTTTTCCGTTTTCATTACCAAATTGAACACCCACCAACACTACTGGTGTCTACAATTCATCCATTATTATCTCTCCTGAATATATATGGTCGGAGGTTGCTAAAAAATAAGGAACATGGGAAGGGGCAGGGTTCAGTTGAAGAGGATTGAGAATAAAATCAATCGTCAAGTAACGTTTTCCAAAAGAAGAATCGGTTTGTTAAAGAAAGCTCATGAGATTTCTGTTCTTTGTGATGCTGATACTGCTGTTATTATCTTTTCTACTAAAGGCAAGCTGTTTGAGTATGCTACTGATTCTTGGTATGTTCTTCTAATCTACTACTTCATTTTATTCGGTGCAATTCTTGTGTTTATTTTAATCTATGTTGATTAGGATGATAAACGGATAAAATTATATGGGTTTTGCACTGTATCTGTTCTAGTTGGAACGATTATAGGTATGTATTTGGTAGTTAATGGGTGGATATAAGTCTGAAAAGTCGTATCCATATGAGTATAAGTAGGGTCGTCGTTCCTAACCCTAGGCAAGTAGTTATTTGCCTAAGGACTAAAAAGGGTCTTACTATCTGAAATTTTTGGTTAATGAAAATCACTTAAAAATTTGTAATTTATGATTAGTTCTGTTATTTTTCCAAATACATATTAAAGTTTAGGATAATTTTCTATATAAAGGGTCAATTTCTTTCAATTTGACTAGAGCTCATAAAATATTAAGAAAAGCATCCTAATAAACCTGCACGTGTCCGACCATTTTGCCATCCTAATGTTGATCATCTTTGATTTCTCTTTTTGGACTTAATTCTTCTATTATATACCTAAATATATGTTCAATTTTGTCTAAGTTATGACTTATGACCCAATTATCAATCTTATCAATATTGTAATGTGTAATATTAACATATAAATGAATGATATTGGAATCAACAGCATATGTGTGTACTCATGCAAAGAGGAGTGTTCGTATCACCTTATACTAGTATCATCGATTCATGTCTATAGGCTATAATAGTTGATGAACTATATTCACATTTAAATCTAAAATGTAAAACGATTATGTTATTTTAATTATAGAAACATTTGTTAAGCAAGTGTGGTGTTAATCATGCTAGAGTACAAAATAAGATTTATTTTACAATAAGATAGTCGATAAAGAATCATAATATATAAAATGTAAAGTAACTAGTTATTTATATTTTAATCATAGAAACATATGTCAATTTTACAGAAAATAAGGTTTACGTATGATTTTTTATTAACATTTGTTTTTTCACGTAGTTTAATGTAATAATTTAATTTTTAATATCTTTAATTATATATAATAAAAAATTATAAAATTTTGATATTAATAATCTTTGCTTCGAAACAAATCAAACAAGATTTCATTTAACCATATTTTAACTTATAAATTAAGAATTAATTACAAATTAAGGATCATGAGTGAATAATACAAACATTAATATTGCGGTTAATTTGAAATAGAGAAAGTACTAAGGTAACACGGACGTACGTTATGTTCTTGGGATTAATTCATGGAATTGGTCTTTCATTGGACGCATAAAATCATTTTATAAGTTTAATTATTTTGCTTCAATGATCAATTAATTATTGCATTTATTGATTTTATCAAGATAAATAGACAATCAATTCAATACTCAAACGCTATTAGGTGCCTTCCATAATCCACCTAGTGGTGAAATTTTAGGATTGAATATACCGAATGTTATTATCTTTGTTAGTGATTACTTTTTCTGTTTCATCATTATTATCGCATTTAGTTTGGATACATTTGTCAAGACAATTATTAAAATTTTAATATTTTTGATTGTGTATAACTAAAAATTATAATAAGTTGATATCAAATTAATCTTTGCGTTAAGACTAATCAAACAAGATTCAGTTTAACTATATTTTAACTTATAAATTAAGAATAAATTACAAATTAATAATGAACTATGAGGGGGTGTTGGGATAGTTTGTCACACATTGCTAAATTCAAGATAATAAAATTAAAAAATAATGTGTATACTTTATGAGTCATTGGAGTTGCTTGCTTGACAATAAGAATAAATTTAGTGCTCTAACAAATTTCTTACTTATTTTCTCCTCATTTTTCCTGATCAGGCAGATGATTGAATAATTTTGTTTTTCCAATTTTTATTTTTCGCCACCTTTTTCATTTTATCGCCACCTCCTTCAAATTAAATTACGAATTTGCCTCTAGATTTTAAAAAATTACAACTATGCCACTGAACTTAAAATTTCTTATTTATACTAATAATAATAATAATAATAATAATAATAATTATAATAATAATAACAATAATAATAATAATAATAATAATAATAATAATAATAATAATAATATTTAAAAAAATAAATTAAATATAATAATTAAAATTAAAATTAAAATTTTAATAATAATAATAATAACAATCACAACAACAATAACAACAACAACAACAATAATAATAACAACAATAATAATATAAATAAAATTAATAAAAAAAAATTTTAAAAAAAAAAATAATAATACCAGTCGCACAAAAAGTGCGACTGTACCTAGGGTACAGTTGCACTCTTTGTGCGACTGGTATTATTATTTTTTTTTTAATTTCGAATTATAAAATTTCTTTTGTTTAATTAATTTTTTTTAAAGTTATTATTACTTAAATAATAATAATAATAATAATAATAATAATAATATTTAAAAAATAAATTAAATATAATAATTAAAATAAAAATAAAAAATTAATAATAATAATAATAACAATCACAATAATAATAATAATAATAACAACAACAACAACAACAATAATAATAATAATAATAGCAATAATAATATAAATAAAATTAATAAAAAATTTTTTAAAAAAATAAATATAATAAAATATAATACCAGTCGCACAAAAAGTGCGATTGTACCTAGGTCGAGTCGCACTAAAGTGCGACTCGACCTAGGTACAATCGCACTTTTTGTGCGACTGGTATTTTTTTTTTTGAATTTTGAATTATGAAATTTTTTTGTTTAATTAATTTATTTTTTAAGTTATTGCTATTTAATTAAATGTTGTAATAAATTATTTTATTTTAATATATTATTATATTATGATAATGTTATTATAATAATTAGTTTTGAATTTAAATTATTTATTTGAATGTTTAATTATTTTTTAATAATAATATTATATTAATTGAAATTTAGTTGTTAATTAATTTTTAATTTTTTATTAATAATTTTTTATTAATTTAGTTGATAATAGTGTTATTAAGTTCAGTGGCAAATTCGTAATTTTTTAAAGTTCAGAGGCAAATTCGTAATTACATTAGGGGGTGGCGATAAAATCAAAAGGATGGCGAATTATAACAATACCCTTTGTTTTTTAGTCTCTAGTTACTGTATTGTATTTAAAGTTGATCTCGAAAATTAGTTTTTTCTTTTAATGTATTTTCAATTTGGCCCCTTACTAATTTAAAATATATTATATAGAGCTAATAAATATCACAAAAATTAAACACAGTTTGGTAAATAAAAAAAGGGAAATTTGCAAAGAAACACCTTTCAAAACCCCTTTTTTGTAAAGAAACACCTTTTAAGAGACTTTTTTTACAAAACAACACCTTAAATCAGTTTCCGGTGACTTTTGTCAACTTTCCAGCGTTGACTATGCCATTTGTCAACTTTTCGGCGTTGACTTTTGTTTTTATTTTTATTTTATTTTTAATTTTTATTATTTAGTTGGTGCATACTTGATTAGATAAGTGCTTGTATTTTTCGGTGTCCTTTTCTTAAAGGGGTACGGTTATAATATGTATGTTATCCTCTTTCTCCTGAACCCTATCTTATGCGAGATATTAAATTATTAACTGTGATTATGACTATATTTGATTTGATATAATTTTATCTAGTGTATTAATTTGGCCCCTCTAAATTTAAAATTTTAACTTTGCTGATGGTTGTTATAATGTTTTTAAAAATCGGATAGAATGCTCCTAGTCTTAATTTAGCTTTGATTATGACTTTGGGTTATTATGGTAATTGCGTGGTTAGAATAATAATATAGTATAGTGTTTATTAATTATGACATTGATTTGGCATTTGTGAATTGAAATCATTCATTTTCTCTCTTACTCTCCTTTCATTTTAGACATGTATCGTGCATTGTCAAAAATTTGCAAATTTTCTCTTACCTACAAAGCTTAACTTTTTGATTTTATTCTAAGGATTATACCCTACTTTTTTTTTTTTTTACAGATATGTTTATCTTTAATTGTTGAATCCTAATATAATTACATAAATAGATGACTAGAAGGTCAAATTATTCAATGTTAGTGTTTAGTAAATTAGTCGGTTTGATTTACTCTTGATCAGTTATTTCTAAACAAGTTGCTTTTAGTAGTAAGCTTAAAAGTAGTTAATCAAACCATTTGATAAAATCAGCTGGTCAAATCAATAAGTTCAATCAATTATCAACTGTTTGTTAAACATTCTATTACTTTGTTAATATGAGAGTCCTTTGTATTAGATTGTGTTGATGCTACACGTTGACTCTACTCATGGAATTAAATACCCTGTTAATTGTCATATTACCTATAATAACAAAATAAAAGAACATAAATTCTTGTGAGAGACGGTCTTTTTCAGAGACTATTTCTAATTGAGTCAATTTATAAAGGAAAATGTAGAACAAGAATAAGCATTAAACTTTAATGAGGAGAAACGTCTCTCAAGAGACCGGCTGAATAAAGAATAACGCCCAATTCAGTTTATTTTAATGAATTAAACATATTTTTATTAGACTAAACTTATTTCCTCTAACAATATGAAGTTAATTATACTGACTCAACCTATTTTTACCAAACAAAATTTTTATTAATGTTCTCTTATTTGCTTTATTAATGTATATACTAAAGTTAACTTATTTGTAATAAATTCTTAAAAAAAAAAGTTATTTGTAATAAATTGAACTTAATTTTCTTTTCCTAAACTTATTTCGATTTGGGTAGTCTAGACTCTAGATAATAATTGCTACAGACGAGGGGGAGGAAAAGTAATTCTTTCTGTTTGCCCCTATAGTTCGAAAATTCGGCAAAAATGCGTACTCGAAAGTTAATTTTCCCGATACGCAATTCTATAAGATAATTAACAATTTTCCACCCATAGTAAGGACTTATTAAAATAATAAATAAATTGAAAATAATTAATTTATAATATTAAAATAAATAAGTATATAAATTTAAAATTAATAAGATATAAAATTGATATTAAAGTAAATAAGTAAAAACTCTACTTAAGCCCTATGAAAGGTACAACTATGTGACTTCTATTGAGGTCTTAACTTGGCTCCGCTTGGTGTGTATTTAAAAACAGCATGGAGAGGATACTGGTGCGCTATGAAAGGTATTCCTATGCAGAGAAACAGCAAACTGCTCTTGATCCTGAAGCTAATGTAAGCCCAGTCATGTGAAATGTGTCATTTCAATTCTATAAGTTCACTCACAATTCAATTGTATATATCTTTATTTTTAATATGTTGTATCACCTATTTTGGACTTTAATCATCAAATTAAGTGTTTGTTTGAGTTGGTTTTTTGACATAGTATTACTGTACTAGAAACCAGCATGATAAAAACTTATATATTCGGAACTCATTCACTATTATTTCTAGTGAATAATATATAACGTTAGGTATTAAGGCCCATTAGTGAAAAATGTGATAACGGTTAACGTCAAGTATCAGCTAAATGCATAAAATATTTCTTATAATAGCCAAAAGGTCTTTTTTTCAACCTTTACGACGCGGAAAATATTTTTTAAAAAAATCTTTTCAGCGTGCCCAATGCAATACTACCTTGTTTTTGCTCTAGGGGAGAGTCGTTAAATCAATATTTTTAGTTCAAATGACTTTTGTATGAGTGAACTTACTAAAGTATATAACATATTAAAAGCTCCAATCATCAACTAAGTAAGCTTTTAGTTGATTCCTTTTTTAACAAATATCTTATGTAGTGTAATTATTGCAGGTAAACTGGTCTCTTGAGCAGGCAAAGCTTAAGGCTAGGCTGGAGATTCTGCAGAAAAATCAGAGGTAATTACACATTTATACTTCTTGAGATGGTCACTAAATTAAATTGGAACTGTGTAGGAAAATTGATACCTGTTATACCGTGATAATTTGTCACATAATTATCCGTTGGATTCACTCGTGTGGATATACCCATGGGCATCCTTGGGCTCGGGGCCACAAACCCATGGGTCATGAGCGTTAAGCATACAACACATGATGAGTTTCACACTTTTTCAAAACCATATAGTATTAGGAGGATTATCCATCAAGTGTTATATACAAGTTTATAACTAATTTTTTTTAGCGATATAAGATTTTTCTTACATGTGAAGTATTTCTAACAATACCAACGTTTGACTAATGTTAGGCATTACGTTGGAGAAGATCTTGATAACTTAAGCTTGAAGGAACTTCAGAATTTAGAGCATCAGCTTGACACTGCTCTTAAACACATCAGGACTAAAAAAGTAAGTTTGGTTGAATTTTGTTGAGAAGGAAGTATATATATCTCTTCCCATACATAGTGAGTACATGTTTATGAAAAAATTTTAAAAAGTAGATAATTGGTTAGAAGAATAAGATAAAAAAATTTAAATTGTAATATGATTTAAAAATAGAAAAAATTTAAAAAATCGAGTTTTATGTTAGTAGGAGAATAAGTATGATTTTCACCTAATGGGAAAATTCTCATTAATTCCCTTTATTTTGCTATATTTGATGTTGCGGGAAATTTTAGGAATATTTAGTACGTTAGATAAAATAACAGTAAAATTAAAAAGAGTAAGAGACCTAGAATCGATATGAGTAATTTGAAGAGAAGTATCATCATCAATAATGAGTCCTTCAGTACCATTGTATGGGGCATAAAAAGAAAAAACAGTAAGTCATTAATTACACGATGAGATTGAGAAGCTCCACTATCTAATAACCAAGAAGAATCAATAGAAGGGAGGGTGGAAGGAACAATAGCGATGGTAATTAGATTATGAGAAAGGGAAGAGAAATGTTAAATGATTGACTGATTGTTGGCCATGTAATAGGTAAGAAATAAAATTGTAAAAAACTCTGATACCATATAAGTAATATAAAAAAGAGAGAATTGATTATTTTCATTGATACTAAACAATTATATATATAGCTACGACCTATTGAAGACTTTCTAATTAACTCCTATAATATAATTACTATACTTTAAAAAATAGAAGTCAAACTAATTACACAATAAAAAAAATAAATACAAGGCTAAACTAAAGGTAACGTATTTAAAAGTAAATAAAAAAATAATGTATTTGCTTAATAGTTTGATTTATTGTTAGTGAGAGAATAAGTAAAAAAAAAACTATTTTATGTCATAAGCTAACGAACGAATTCACAAAACTAATAATGTATTTGAAAGGTTAAATTATAAAACAAATTAAAATTAAAATAATTTAATATATTTTAACGAATAATTTGGAAAAAATTTCAAAATTTATGTTATACTATGATATATTTAATGCTTATACAATAAAAAATTTAAAATATGTTAAAATTGATTCACATTTTTATTATTGGACTTCATTTGCAAAATCCTTATTTTATTGATTTTAAATATATGGATACATAATTCAAAAACTCATAAGGACCTTTTTTTAATATTTTATAATTTTTGTGAGGTCATTTTGATCTAATATTTGTGTTATAAAATGAAATTATTTAAGATGGACAAACTTTTGACTTTTAAAATCTTCGTTTATAAAAATATGAACAAAAATGGAATTGATAAAGTAGAAAGATATAGCAAATTAAAAAAAGTTAAGTCAAAGTAGGAGGAAATGGATTGCAAGGGAATGCAAAAATATGTTATTTTCATTTAAATAATAATAATGTTGAAACCTTTGTATTAATAAAATGAAATTCACATAAAATTTATTTCCATCCGCTTCATTTCCCTCGCTTGGAAAATTTTCCATTTGTTTCTTTTTACTGCATAAATCCTATCCAAAGTCCAAACAATGCGTTAAGTCATACTCTATATTTATTTTCTTTTCTATGAAAAACTAAACAAATAATCTAACAAGCTTGCTCATATTTGCAGAACCAACTGATGCATGAATCAATATCTCAACTCCAAAAGAAGGTAGAGCATGCTTCTTATTCTCAGTCATTTTCCACCATTTTACTTATAAAACTCTCTCACTAAATTCCGTCATCATCATCATCCCGCTCATAAGAAACTATGATCAGGATTTAGAGAGGTAAGTAAGACGGTAACCCATACCCATTGTTAAATTAAGTTGTACTTATTGTGAATGCCAGCATATTAACGGGAAACACGAGGTGCATACACTTCTTTAAAATGTCGATATGAGATAACGAATCCCAACACTCCCCTCACATGTGAACCCCCGTCATGTTCGCAAGTGGGAGTAATCAATTAGGGTAGAAACGCCATTCTTTGGACCTACCATTTTTAATTTTTTATCGAACCATCGGCTCGGATACCATCTTAATTTAAGTTGGACTTATTGTGAATGCCAGCATATTAACGGAAAAATACGAGGTGCACACGCTTCTTTAATTTGTCGATATGGGATAAAGTTATCCCAACACCTATAAAAGAGGGAGAAAGAGTCGAGGTTTCTGAAAAGATATAGTAATCTTAACACTATGTTAGACATAACAGGACAAAGCTTTACAAGAGAACAATAGTGTGCTATCCAAGAAGGTATTACATAGGTCATGTTATATGATCATTGTAGATCTTACTTGTAAATTTTTAATTTTTTGAAACTTATTTGCTAATGGTTAAAAATGCATGTTGGGTAAAACTAAATGCAGGTGAAGGAAAGAGAGAAGGCATTAGCTAAGAAGACACAAATAGATCAGCAAAATCAAGTCCCTAACACTTCTAGCATCTTAATACCTCATGCTTTGCCATTGAATATAGGGTTAGTCCTTAATTGCTCATCTCTTATTTATCTTTAATTTCAGGTTCAAATTAGACATCTTTTCAACTTTATTTAATGCTTGTGATGTGTGCGTTACTATCTTATATGTGTATATTTATATTTGCATCTTTATTTTATGTCTAGTTTGCGTTGGTTTTTACGGAATTTTTTCAATTTTTAATCGACTTACTATTTATCGCTGTTTGTGCAAGGATCTCTGTATTTGGGGTCTTTTTAATCATATTCTCTCCTGCCCTCTCTTTAAAAGGATATGGGTATGAATTATGTGTCTATTAACCCCAGACTCTTACTACTCAGTGGAATAAACTAGGCATAAAAGTTTAGTATGGTACATATAAGAAGTGCAGATATGAAAATCTAGATTGTGCAAATAATCACCTATAGTTCACGTACAAAAACTTGATAGTCATGAAAGTGTTTTATAGTGCCTGATATTAGCTGGTAATATTGTGCTTATGGCGAAAACTAATGAGAAATGTTGGAAATACTTCACATGTAAGACAAGATTCTACGTTGATAAAATAGTGGGTTGTTGACTTGCATATATAGTGGGTGAGCTAATCTTCCTACCACCATATGGTTTTGGGAAATAATGAACCTCACCAAGTGTATGTGCAAGTCAACTCTCTGGACTCGTGGATTTGTAGGCTCAAGCCCACGGGTCTCCAGTTATTTTATTAGTGGAGATTAGCGGAGCAGTTACTAGGTCAATTAGGAGCAGTTACCTTAAGTTTCTGTATATATTATCATCATCAATTGTTGAATGTAAAAAAACAAGAAATAAGAATCAGAAAAACACAAAAAGCTTGCTGGTTATCTAAAAATCAAGAAAGTCAATACGAGGTTAGAGGATTGGAAAATAACTTTAAAGTTCCTAGTTCTTTACTTCTTACCTCCTTTAGAACCCTAGTTCTGTTTAATAGTTGAGATATTAGCCAAATTTTGGAAACATTCTAAGGTACTAAAGTGATATAGCTTTAATGAAACTAAGGGTATGAAAACTTGGGGACATCTTTAAGTGTTGTAGAAATGGGGCAAAGGGAGGGGGAGGGGGAGGGGGAGGGAAGAGGGGAGTTGGGATTTTTTTTAATTCAATTGAATTTTTATTTATATTTTTTTGGTAAAATTCACATAACATGTAAAATATATTGGATGCTGTGGAAAAACACACCATAAAGTTGATATTATTAAGGGTTAATTGAAAGTTCGTATTATTGTAAGAAAATCAGTGAAATGTTATATTATTTACGGTAATTTTTCTTTTTGATATGAACAGTATAGATAGGATCATGAGATAATAGAAGACATTAAAACAGAATACTACATCAGTATCATCATACCTCATACCAAGTGTCAGGGAGGAATAGAAAACGACGGACCATATCCTTATCAAATTAAGAAAATTGTGTTTAATGAGACCCTCGGCTAGATAAAAAAACTGCAAAAGCAAACAAAGACAATACAAATAGCAAGGAAAAAAATCATAATACAACTAGATTGAACTAGAGCTTCTAATGTGCGCAACTTAACCCTGATAATAACATAGAAGTTATTTTCAATTGACTCTTGATAGCAAGAATATTTACTAGAAACAAATGAATCAGAATCTTTAGACGGTAATAAAATGTTTTTGTTTGATGAAATGCAGAGGAACGGGCAGCAGTGCTATAGAAGATGAAGCAACGACACATCGAGCAAATACAAGCAACACTTCAGCTCTATACCCCTCCTGGATGCTGTGCCACATCCCCGAGCAGTGAGCAGTGAGCAGTGAGCAGTGAGCAATAAAAAAGAGTCATCAAAGAATATTATTATGTGGGCACTTTAGACCAATATTATGATTTTATGCATAAGGGTAAACAAAGTATAAGATGTTTTGTATATGTTGTAACTTATATGCATCGCTATGAGTGCCATTATGGATAGGAGCTACTCTTGTTTATCGGTGAGATGAGCTCAAACAAAAAGTAAATATGCTGATAATTTGTATTTATTGGACACTTGGACTATTTAACTTATGTATAATACGCGTCTGACGATGAGACCGTCTCATACAAGAATTTGTGTTTGATAGACTTGTGGGAGTATCGTTGTATACCATGTGATCCATGAGTATGGGCGTAAGGTAATGGATTTACCCTTAATAAATTAATATTCACTGTTTGATACTACCTCAAGGCTGAACTTGATTATGTATATATAGCACATTAAGTTTTTATGTCACAGTGATTACATTTCCATATTTTTCACTATTGATTGTATTTTGTATTTTTGGCCCAACAAAAGTACAATTTTCAATAGAGGTCATTTGAGAAGAACTCCACATTTACACACATTTGGTGTGGATAAGTGCGGACAAAACGCACCTAAAAAGCTTGTGTTGGTCTCTTAGATCATTTCACACCCCATTAATAATGTCGTCAGCCCAAACAAAGTCGGCGTACGTGTTAAACTACGAGTTTAGATCTAGACTTAGTTCACACTAAATAGATACATTTATGTCCAAGTCGGTAGGATACGAAAGGCAATGTTGGGCCACATGCCTACAATAAACAAATTGGCCAACTACCTGCTTTTACCGAAAATCATGTAGCTGCAATTCTCAATCAAATACCAAAAATATGAACGCTATGGAAATTCCAAAATTAATTTGAGTTGATTGTAGAAAAATATAGGGTTATTGTTGGGAGCTATTCTCAAAATATGGATGATATATACTATTTAACCCATGTATAAAGTACGTCTATTAGTGAAATCGTCTCATATAACAATTTGTGTATTCTTGAAGGTAGAGCAAACATGTCAATAGTTGAAGAATACCATTACGTTTAATTGATTTTACTGCATTGCGAAAATCAAAATGAGAAATTTTTGTGTATTGTATAGCAAAATCAAAGAGACAGATAAAGTAATACTTTTGTATCATCCATCTACAATAGAGATTGAAAGAAGGGATTGACAAGTCAATATTCAACTAAGAAGATTCACAACTCTCAACTCCACTTTGTGGAGTAATTGAATTGGCTTAGACCAACCCATATTGCCTTTCTATAGGCTCAAGTCTCAACAGCTCATCTTTGAATAATTGAACTCATTTTACTCTTTTTCTATTTAAGGTGCATGGTGTAAATTGAATGTACAGTTAAGTAGTATATTATACGAAGAATAAAAATTTATAGGATTTTTGAATTATGTTAATAATATTAAAAAATTATTAAAATATGTAGATAAGAATAAAAGAAACTAATAAGAACTAAAAAGTGAGGACACTTTCAAAACAAAAAATTTATCAAAGTAAAAGAGACGGGTTAAAAAAAATATGACAATTTCTTAGACAAGAGAAAATACAATTTTATAATTTGTAGTACTCCTACTAAATTTGACTTTCTAGATAGACATAAAAGTGTACATGTTAAAAATCAATTTAGTGGAAGATGAACATATAATTTTGCTCAACTCTTGACATCAAATGAGGTTCCATTAGTGGGCACTGGGCAACAACAAACTGATAATAAAAAAATATATATAATGAGCCAGTTAAGTCCTAACTTTTATCTTATAAGTACTCTTATAATTTTGTACATCATTTATAATTGAAATACACAGTCTTATCCTTATCGATGTTTAGATCTAAAATTTTAGAGATTAAAACTTTAAAATGATTTAATACACTTTTTTAATACTATTTATTTATTTATTTATTATAATCTGAAACCAAATGGATATAAATATTTAATTCTATTAATATATAAGAATGAACATAAGTGGTACTCCTTCTATTGCATGGAATTTTCCCCCATTTCCTGTTAGTCTGTTTCATGACATTTTAAATTCTTTATTCATCCATTTAACTCATGTTTTCATCTTATCCACATATATCTCCTATTTCCCATTAATATACCTTTTTACCACTTACTCTTTCCTTGAAATACACAAAATATGTACCAGGGATTAATTCTATAGGATACAAAAATTATTTTTTCTATCCCATGAAATTTACCCTATTTTTCTTTTCTATCCATCTTATCAAAGTTGCTCTATTTTATTTGTCATAACTCACCCTTTCTTTAATTTTCATTCATATATTTAACTTAATTATTTCATCTTAATTCTTATCTAATCCATACATTACTCCCACAATTTCTCCCTAACTTTTATTTTCTTTTCTTGACTTATTCACCAACTACCTATAAAGTATAAAGCAAATTTGATGCAACCAATAAAGCATACACAAATTCTTGTGAGACGGTCTCTTATTGGGCAAGTCTATTACATATTTTTTAAAATATTGTAAGTATGCATTAAAAATAATGTAAGTACACATTTAAGATATTGAAAGTAGGCATTAAGGATACGGTAAGTAAACATTAATGATAATTTAAGTAGGCATTAAGAATATGGTAAGTAGGTATTAATCTTTAACAGACTAGGCTTGAAATACGTCTCTCAAATAGACAATCTCTCAAGATACTAGCCGTAAAGTATATTTAATTTTGTAGCACTTAATATTAAAAATTATCAATCCAATGATTGGATTTGAAAGACATGCAAGAAATATTAAAAAACAAAGGCAGAAAGGTAGAATGCACTTCACAATTGCACAATTCACACATAAAACAAGCCAAGGACAACAAATAGTTAACCTTAATGGACACCACGTTTATACAAAACACTTGTATGTCCCACGCTAACAAAATTCCCCTATAAACAAATAACCCAACTAACCAGAAAACAACGCTTTAACTAAAATAGAATGATTTAATAAAATCTTTAACACAAATGCTCACCACGTCTTTCTCTCTATATGTTTGTTTAGTCATTTTGCCTCACTGCAACGCAAAAAGAACAAGATGGTGAGAGTGCATAACATATTTCCAAGTTCATGTTTGAGGATAAGTAAAGCTCGGTTTCGAGTGCGTTCACCGCCATTGCAATCTAACCCGGCTTATAATTCGATCAAAGCAAGCTGTAAGAATGATCAGTACTATGAGCATGAGTCGAGCTTCAGCAGTGACGCGCCTAGAAGCAGCGTAGATAGCTCGGAAAAGGGGGAGTGTAAGGAAGGTAACAGGATTATAGTTGTTGTGGATGAATGCCAACATGCTAAGGGTGCTCTTCAATGGGCATTATCTCATACTGTACAGAATGAGGACACTGTTATTCTACTTCATATTGCCAAGCCCTTGAAATGTGGTAATTTTTGTATTTAATCACATTTTGATGTTACAAAATACTCCGTCTCTTCCGTTTACATTGCACTCCTTCAACCCAACGGGTCAAGGGTCGGATCGGGTCACATTTAAGCGAGTCATTAGCGGGTCTAGTCAAAACGGGTCAGCCTATTATCAGACCTTGGTGTAAAGGGTCGGATTGAGTCGAATAATTATAGGCATTGGTTGCGGAAAAAAATTTACCACTTTTTTTATATTTTTATATGATATTATTATATATATAGGTGGGTCAACCCAACGGGCCATAAAGTAAAATAAAAAAACTATTATATGAACTTTAAAAAAATGGGTCAAAGTGGATCAAGTTTAAACGGGTTTTGACGTGCCACGGCTCAGCCTATTTAAATTTTGATCTGATCCGGCCTATTGAACATCTCTATAGTGGTCTAAACTGTTCTCTTTTAATTTCATCCGCTCATTTCTTGACCCACTTGATATATCAACTAATGATGCAGGTTTGGATTCGGGAAGTGAGATTGATCCAAAAACTTATGGACTTCTTTACTCTATGAAAAGTGTCTGCCAAAACAAAAGACCTGGGGTGTGTTTCATTGCTCTGTTCAATTGGTATATAGAATTATTTTTATATGACAACAAAGATGCAAAAATTAAAGGGCTTCTTATCTAAAGATCAAGAAATAATTACTACTTTGTATCGCTCATTTTGCTACAATTGCTTTCCCCTTATGAGAGCTTTTTGAAAAGGAAACATAGCAAAATGAGTGGGGCTGAAAAATTACCTCGCACAACAATGCACCTAGGTCGTTTTAAATCATCATTTTACTAAAGCAACAGAAAGCAGAGTTTATCTGTCAGTCTAGCTAGGCCTGAACATCATGCCCTCCATTCCCATCTATGGGGATTGGGGAGTTTGGAAGGGTCTAGATATACGCAACTTTACCCTTGTTAATGACTACAAAGAGATTGTTTCAGATTGACCTTAAAAAACTATGAATCTAAAATTGTGGATTGCACGCATGACATGAACAAAGCCAGTAAAACCCGAAATGCACCTCATTTGATCATGTGTTTGATCAGCTCAATCTGAGAGTTTAAATTTAGAATAACACCACTATAATGAACATGAACATCACAAGAATCACTGCAACATAAAATGGGTTTTGAGTTTCAAAAGCATCGTTTTCTTCAAGTAAGATCGAAATGCTTATGATCTCTATGGGATTTGTAGCTTAAAGTTAGACTTGATCTGGTAAATTTCTCCGAGCAGGTAGAAGTGGAAGTGGTAGCTCTAGCAGGTAAAGAGAAGGGTCGGATAATAGTGGAGCAAGCGAAGGAACACAAGGCATCGTTATTGGTACTAGGCCACAGAAAACGATCCAAGGCATGGAGACTATGGATTAGATGGACAGGAAGAAATAGGAGCAGTCACGGTGTTGTAGACTACTGCATCCAGAATTCAGATTGTATGACAGTTGCGGTAAGGAGGAAAGGCAGAAAACAAGGCGGCTATCTGATCACCACTAAACGCCACAAGAATTTTTGGCTCTTGGCCTAGCTTCGCGTTTTTTATAAAGAAAGTTATTGTTATCAATCCGACAGCACTAGCTTTGTCATAAACTAAGGGTAGAAAGTTTTGTACGGTTCCGGACATTGCTCCCATCCCTCACAACAATGGGTGATTATTGTGCGGGGAAGGAGCATTGATTCAAGCCGATTCCTATTGTACATTTGAAATGATTATTCAAGATATACTTTTGATAAACGAGGCTCAATACTCTCAAATAATTTGTGCATCTTTTAAACGCACTTCTAATTTATGCTAAGTTGTGGATGATGTTTACTAAAAGGGTGGATCAGAAACAACTCTTTTGTTAACACTAACAAGAGTAAGTGTTGTAAAATTAGATATGAATGAACTCTATTTAAGTGAGTCATCATCATCCTACCCAGTGTATCCCGCTCATAGAGAAACTATGGATAGGGTCTAGGGAGGGAAGGACGGCGGCAACTCATACCCATAAAGGAGAGTGCGGCCAAGGGAGTCCTTTCGGCTCGAGAACGATAAAAGACGTAACTACACGAGAAAGATAACTTAGGCTTGTAAATAAAATAAATAAGTAGAATCAACTACAAAATAAAAGAAAATAAAAACTAATAATAAAAGAAACGAGATAAGCAACAGGGCAAGAACACCAAAAGGTAATTTAAAAGGACATCAAAAGTCTAAAACATGGATATGGCGCCTACAACTACCCTTATTCCTAATTAGGCCTTCAGAGAGGTTTAACTCATGCAATTCAACTCTTATTTGCTCATCCCAAGTTCTCCTGGGTCTTCCTCGACTCCTCTTACCCTCTACTATAATGCTTTCTACCTTCCTCACAGGGGCATCGAAAGTCTTTCTCCGCACATGTCCCAACCACCCCAATCTATTTTTGCGCATTTTTCTAGAAATAGGGGCTACCCCTACTACCCGTACTTTGTCCCTAAACTTTTGGTTCCTAATGCAATCCATCAATATGTACCCACACATCCACCTCAGCATACGCATTTCTGTAACTTCCATCTTATGTTCAAAAATCTTCTTTACAAGCCAACATTCGGTCCCATATAGCAGAGCAAGTCTGATTGCCGCCCGCTAGAATTTTCCTTTTAACTTGCTTGGGAATTTCCTATCACATACCACTGCAGTGGCTGTTCGCCACTTGAGCCAACTCGCATGTATAGCATGATTTACATCTCCGTTAATCTCCCCATCCCTTTGAATGATCGATCCTAAATACTTGTACGGACTTGTACTTGACCGTACTTTTAACAACTGCTTCATCAATGGACACCTCTGGTTCACCTACCGGTGATGTCCCACTAAACTCATAGCGCAAATACTCGGTCTTCGTACGACTAATGCGCAACCCTTTACCTTCTAAAGCTTCCCTCCACTCATCCAATTTATTACTAACCTCCTCTCTAGTTTCCGCTACCAGCACTATGTCGTCAGCGAATAGCATGCACCACGGTACCGTCTCCCAAATAGATTTAGAAATCTATTCCATAATGACAGTAAAAATAAAAGGGCTTAGAATCGATCCCTAATTTAGTCCAACTTTAACCGGAAAAGGCTTTGTTATCCCTACTGGTGTCTGAATGTTAGTCGAAACTCTGTCATACATATCCCGTATAGCCTTAATGTACACTGAAGAGATACCTCTAACCTTGAGGCTATCCCAGATGACACGTCATGATATTCTATCATACGCTTTCTCCAAGTCAATGAACACCATATGCAGATCCTTCTTTCACTCCCTATATTTCTCCATCAGTCTCCTCAAAACATGAATTGCCTCAATGGTTGACCTTCCTAGCATAAAACCGAATTGGATCTCTCTAATAACCGTTTCCTATCAAATTCTCCTCTCTAACACTCTTTCCCACAATTTCATTGTGTGGTTTAGAAGTTTGATACCTCTATAGTTCCCGCATACCTGCGCATCGCCTTTGTTTTTAAACAGAGGTATTAGTGTGCTACTCCTCCATTCTTCTGGCATCTTATGTGTCCTCAAAATAATATTAAAGAGGTTAGTCAGCCAACGAACGCCCTTTTCTCCTAAACTCTATTTAGGTGAGTGCTTTATGTAATTTGGCTCAAATTTTCATGAGAATGGAGATATTAATCAAGATCTTAAGAGTGGCTCACATGGAGTACTAGAACAATTGGAATATCATGTGACCAAGGTGTACACTAAGGTTGAAAAGACAAATCTAACCATTAGACCAATACTACTACACGGTTAGAATATAAAGCATTCAGAAGACATCGTGATAGGAAGATGGACTATTTGAGTGAGTAAAGCATTTAAGATGGGTAAGTGGCAATTCTTGATCAAGACATAACAAAAGGGTCTTGGAGTTATAGATATTGAAGAATTGATGAGAAAAGATTGTTCATTTTGGTTTGATCACGTGCAAAAAAGATCGTAAAATGCACCAGTTAGCTAAGTCGATGATTGAAACTTTGAGAAGTCCAGAAAATAAAGAGGTAGGCTGAAGATGACTTGGATAAGAGGAGCGGAGAATGACATAAAGAATTAAAATATGCAGGATCATATTATAATTTATAAGAAAGAGTGCAGAAGGAGAATATATGTAGACAAAAAGGCAACCCGGTGTACAAAGTGTCATGGCATAGTCCGGAGAATATATGTGGATTATATTTGGAATTGATTTTCTTTGTTGTATACTTGTATATATAGTATTAGATTAAAGACCAAACAAAGTCTTGATCTCTATAATGAATATTTCTCACGGTGATTTGTTTTGATTCATGTAATACACTCCATACCATTGGGGTTAAGGATTTGACATTATTGTAAAACAAATAGCATATGACATAAATTGTTTACTCCTTATTCCCACAATTTGAATCCCAACAATTCCATCAGGTTGCGTTTGGGAATAAGCATTTCATTTCAAATTTTAGATTCCAATTATAAAATCATTAACAAAGAATTCGAGAATGACAAGGTTTGGAAAATCATTCTCAAATCCTCATCTTTAACCACTTTTATAACAATGATAGATTTGACTCAAATCCAAATTTGAATTTTTTTTATTAGCCAAACACTAAATTTAAGTCAAATCTATTTTTTAAAATAAAACCATCATTTCCAAACATAGCATCAAAGATTTTCCCGCTCAAAACTCACAAATACTATAGCCAATTACCAATAAGTATGCAGTTCTTTATGAACAAAAACTATAATTCTTGAGGCAATCAGGTAGATATTAAATGTGAAAATTAGGGAGTCAGTAAAAGATATCTTACCCATCAACTAAGCATTTCGAGACTCTCCAAATATCCGAATGGTTTGTACCCTAGACACGAATTTGAAGCTAAGCAAATCTCGTCTCATGAAGCCTTCAACACCTACCAGGAGGCACTGCATTTGTAGTTAACCTGTAACAATGTCAGATGTGTAACTAACACAGTTAAATAAATTCAAACTGAATTCTGAAAACTAAAAGAAAATAATTTTAAGAAAATAGCTTGATGTATGAACTACATACCTGCTGATATGTTGAACCCTTTATCCCTGTTACACCTGCTATGAAGACAAATATACAATGTCCTTTACAGTTAAAAAAACACAAATTCTTGTATGAAACGGTCTCACCGTGAGACATGTCTCATACTTGGGTTAAATAACCTAATAACAGAAATTTTTAGCTTATGGGCTTCTTGTTTTGAGGTCCTCCCACTGTGAGACGGTCTCACACAAGACAGGCTGTAAAAAGAAATATAGTATGTAACTCTGTATCTGAAATAGCAACAGTAGGAACCATTTCATGCCGCCAATTATAAGTACAGCTTTGTTACGTACTTCTGACTACGATTGATAAGAAACTATGAAAGCGAAGCAAAAGACAATGTCGTAAAGAAGAATAAACTTTATTGATATAATCAGGTCAAAATGTGAAACTATATACATAGGATGCAGTTGAGGAAGCCTTTATATGTAAGCCTTAATAATGAACATAGGTTAATATTTCCTATACTTTGATTTGATCATTATTTCCAACAATTGAAATCTGTTTCTAAAAAATGACGATCATAAAAAATGGTAGGCATTTGTACAGTTGCAACTAGCAACAATCTATACACTTCAAATTCAAACCTTACGATAGGGCTCAAACCTATATCCATGTCTATAAGCAATGTGATGCAACTTATCATAGCCTGCTAGCACTCCAGCCCCAGCTACACCCAAAAGGATATTTGCAGTGACACCTCGAAAAAGCGCAGAAAATCCTTCAAGATGAATGATCTCATGTAGTGCATGAAATGTGCTACGGTACTTCACTGTATGCCCGGATGTAAGCATCATCCTTCGCCGCAAGGTGTCAAATGGATAGGCACATATTCCAGAAAATGTTGTCACCCCCCAACCCAAAAAAAAGCTAGCAAAAAAGTTATCCTGTAAATAATACATTAATAAAGCAATCAGAACTTGAGAAAAATTACAAAATTTTGCCAGAATGAGTTAAGTGACTAACCTGGAGTGGCCCAACCAAAATTAATGGCTTCAAAGTGTCATATATCCCAAAGTACAAACCCCGATAAAGAGTGATTCCGAAAATTGATACCCCAAAACCTCGATAAAGCCCTGCAATCCCATCAGTTGACAATGTTTTGCCATAAACATCAACTAAACCATTAAATTGTCGTTTTCCATTCACAGAACTGCCCTGTGCATCAGTGGCGAGTCGTGTACGTGCATAATCTAGATGATAGAGAAACAATGAGGTAGTTGCTCCAGCAGCACTACCTGAAGCCACATTTCCAGCAAACCATTTAATGTAACCATCTCTCTCCTTTGATCGTTCAAAAATACTCTTGAAGTACCCTCTGAATGCAAAGTTGAAAGCCTGCACAACACCAAGAACCATTTTTTTAGATTTTCATTATCCTCACTCATTTTTGTAATTGAAATACTTGACATAATAAAACCAATAAGTGCAGCGACAAAAGTTACACCCGCTTTCTGAATGCACTTTGTGTACATCAAACACATAAGTTCACAACTAACGCTATTATGGCTTCGGATTAAACAAAAATAAATATGCACCAAATAATAGTTGTTTAATGGCATAGATATAAATTAAAGCTAATGGCTATGATAAAGATCATTGAGTCATCATAGTATCAAATCAGCACCTTAATCTCATTTTCATATTTACTAACTGTGAGATAGAGTCAAGGATTGAAAAACAAATCCGATTTCAACTGCTCTCTCAACTAAGGCAATAAACTAATGCATAACACTAACTGCAATAGGACCATTTCCATATTCATTACTAAAGCAAAAATCTTTCATTTGTACGACTATCATCAACCCACAACTCACTAGACTTGTTTAAAAGGGACCTCTTTACCATCACCATAGCTGGTGTATCCCGCCCATAGAAAGACTATGAGCAGGATTTGAGGAGGGAAGGAAGGCGGCAATTCATACCCACAAAGGAGAGCGTGGCCAAAAAGGGACCTTTTTACTAACAACCCTAAATAAGCTGGGTAAAACCCGTTCGCTCTTTGATGGTAAGAGATAGCCTCATTGTATAAGAAACATACTGATGTTAAACCAAAAAGTCATTGAATCACAAACGGTTTGCAATGCCAGATGTAATAACCCAACATACTTCTTTTAAATACCATCAAACAAATATATATTTGCAATGCCAGATGTGAAAAGAAAAATGAAGCAATATCCAGAATTTAACAAAACCCACTTTATGAAATTTGGCTGTGTACATATTAAGTATAATGCACCAAGGTGAACATTTGTTCATCATTTTTGTCATTTTATGCTCATTTATTTATGTAATAACCAAACATTAACTACAACTTGGTTCACAAAAAATCATAAGATGAATTGCCATAATATACAGTGAAAAAACCAATTCAAATCAATTCAAAATTCCACATTTAACATAACCCACATCCAAATTCTGCTTTTGAGTCAATTTAACATAACCCACATCAATCAATATAAAATATAATATCCAGAAAAAAGAAAAAAGAATATCAGCAAAACCCAAAATCAAATTTCCATTGTAATTATCAAATATTAACTTTATTCACAAAGGAGTACAAGATGAAATAAAATGCACTCGATTACTTACACCTAAAAAGCCATAACTGCCAAATTATACAGTGAAAATATCAAAACTAAAACCAATACAAAATCCCAAATTTAACACAACCCACATCCACATTCTCCATTTACTTAATTATTTCAAGACCAATATCATTAAAATAGACCATTAAATCCAGGAAAAAAAAAAACCAACAAAATCCAAAAATAAATTTCCAATGCTTTTCAATTTTAAGACAAAGAGAAAGAAAAGAAAGGACCTGGGTAGGAAAATAACGGATGACATTGGCTTGATTACCCCTCCAGAAAGCAAGAACGCCTTCTTCACGATAAACCCTTTTGAAGCAATCGGAAACACCAATATAGGGAGTTTTAAGACGCCCTCTTTTTAACAATTCTCCTTGATTTTGCAATAAAAGTTTGACTCTTTCAATCGGTGCAGCCGAAGATTTAGCCGCTATTGCAGCCGTGCCTGCTATAACCCAATCTGCAGAGAACTTTTCCGTTCGTGTGGATGTTGTTGATGTTGATGTTGTCATTGGTTGCGCACGGCTGACTGTGTGTTTGTAGCTGTATGTGTATATATGATGTGCGAATGCGATACAAGAAGTTAATAATGGTGGAATCAGGAATGCTGAAATTTGAAGATAAGAAGTAGAGGTGGATGGCACTCTATGCGACTATAACTCGGAGATGATCATGGATCCAATTTTAGAGAACGTTAGGTCATAAACTAAACTAAATGGAGAATTGTACTCATAATGGCTAATATTACTAATTACTATGTTTAAATAATGACTAGGTAATAGAGATATTGGATTTGAATATAGGCTTGAAAAATTAGATTTAATATGTATTTTTGTTGAAAAATTAATTTTAAATGTATGGACTATTTGGTTTCACTTTGAAAGATTTTAACTTTAATTTATTTTTTAGATATTTTAGTTTTTTATTAAATTTATTTTTAAATGATTTTTGATCTGTTATCTGGTCAATAGGTCATCTTGTCTTATTTTGATTTTTATAATTTATATTTATTTTATTATTAAATATCATTTTTAAGTAATTTATTATTCTTCTAGTTTCTTCTTTTTTATCCTATATTAAAATGGTTAACGAAATTAAAATCTTCTTCCATTCATTTTCTCTTAAAATTAAAATTATAAATTTATAAAATGATCAATTATTTTCCTTTTATTTTCTTCCTTGGTTGAAACATAATCACAAAAATCAAAATAAATAATTATTGTAATGGTGAACAAAAAAATTAAGATGGATTTTTTATATCAACAGATAAATTATCAAAAATTATCACAATGGTAAAAAAAAAAATCATAGAAATCAAAACAAATATTTCTTGAATTAAATAATTGAGATACATTTTTTGAATCGATAAATAAAAATCCAAAAAAATCAAAAAAATGGAGATGGCTTTTTTAAATCAAAAAATTCAAAGAAAAATCATCGTAAATAATACAAATTTTTAATAATATCTTTACAACAATATTAAATTTTGATTAACCGTGAATAATACAAACTTAGGAATTGATTTCCTATAGTAATATCAACGTTTGTTTAACGACTAATTTGCCTTTGTTGATTGTTGTTTATCAAAAAACCAATTATAAACAAAAGTTGGTATCATCGTAAGGGTTTAGGGTATATCATGCAGGCTTTTATGGTCTACCAAGTAGCGGTTAAGAGTATGTTGTCAAGTAGTGGTTCACGGTATGTCAAGTAAACATTTAGTGTACCTCAAGTAGGCATTTAGTTTGCCTCAAGTAGATATTTAGGATACCTCAAGTAAGCATTAAACAATACCTCAAGTAAGATTTTAGGATACCTCAAATAGGGGAGATAAAATCTTATCACTAAAAATGTAACTAATTTAAATTTGTGACTAATAATAGTCTAAATAAGAGTCAAACCTACATCTTCTATGCAATTACATGGTACTCTACAATTGAACTAATAGACTCTAGGATGGAAACTAATTAAAATCTATAAAAAAAAATATATGATTAACAATTTGCAATTGCAGTATTAAAATATACGCTGAGACCTTTTTACCCCTACTTGAAGTATATTAAACTCCTACATAAGGTTTTCTAAACACCAACTTGGTATAATCTAAACTCCAACTTAGCATAGTATCAACAGACACCTTGAGTACATGCTCTTAATCCCTACTTCATCTACACTAATCACTACTTGAGGTGCCATAATCCCAATTACTTGAGGTACTCTAAATCCTTATTTGACACTCCTTAACCCTAATTAATGTCCTCTAAATTCCTACTTGATGTCCCCTAACACCAACTTGTTAAACTCTAAGTCCCAACTCCTAAATGCTTACTTGACGAACTCAAAATCACAACTTTGCAAGCACACAATAACACAAACACATACACAACCGAAATTATTTTTTTTTGAAATACCAACAATAGAGGTTCATCATCCCCTATTAAACTTGCGTATTGTTTGAATAATCCAAAACTGAATACAATACAAGATATTCAACACAAATTAAATCAATAATGAACACTAATATGCAAAATTCAACAAAAAGAATGACGAAAATAAACCCTAAAATAGTGTTTGTGCTCCAAAAAACCCAACTTGATACAACCGGACTTTACAGTGAAAGTAGAAATTTTGTATAGACTTAATTCACACTATTTTAATAATAACAATAAATATTTATCAATAATTATATTTGTTAACTAAAAATACTTGATATTTTAATACTCCTATACACTAATCTACACTAAAACAATATAAATTAAGTTCATACTAGACTTTTTTATAAGTGCAAACTCAAATGAACACTAGTTACTAGTTAGTATAGTTTAAACTAAAAAGAGTATTTCTATTTCCTACTTCCTAGTGGGCAAGAGCACAATTGCACATGTAATCATGTGGAGATGATACCCTTTCTGTCTTCCCACTTCTTCCTCTCCTTCCCCGCCAATGTGACCAAAGACCACCCTTTTGTCCCTCCATTGAAAGTTGAAACCCCTCTTTAGTCCTTAATAATTAATTAATTAATTAATTTGCCCACATACTATTCTTAAATGTGCTCTCTTTCTTCACTGTCTCGTTCCAAATCTAATCCTCTTTTATTCATTTCTGATTCATAACAAACATTAAATCATCTGCTTTTCTCTTTTTCCATTTCAGTAACCCTGTAAGTAAAAAAGAAGATAACTTTATATTTTTGAAAGGAATCATTGCCCTGATTTTGATTTTGATTTATAATCTTGCCAAATTAGACTTTTGGGCACAATTTTCAACACAAATACTGTACTGGGTTATTTTCATTGGGTTTTTAAGTAACAGTTTGAATCAAAAAGTTAATAGCTTTGATAATATTTGATGGTGATTCAAATCATGGGTACATGTGTCAGTTTAGATTGCTGAATTTTGGGTGTTTTTTGGGGCGGAAAATGCGGCGAAGGGCTACCGAATTCCGGCGCCGACGACGGATTTCCAATTGGATCTGGATACTCCTTGGATTGTTTTTCTTTGCTGGGATTTTTTTGTTTGTAGTTCAGCATAATCATAATCAAGATCAAGTCTCTCAGCCGACAATGGTAGGTTTCGTTAATCAATTATTTTTTGTTTGTTAACTTTAGTCTAATAAGTTGTTTACTTGTTATGATTTTGGATCACATCATTTTTTATAATTCTATGTATTTAATTTGAATTTTGGGTGTTCATCATTTGAAGTAGAATTATTTTTGATTGACTTTTTAGTATACTTGAATTTTGATGGATATAAGTTTTGTTTTGGTTGCTTGTCAATTTTGTTTGTGGGTCAAAGTGATGTAATAGGCAATATCTTGGTTGGTGGGATTGAGATATAGTACAAGAACAACTAGTTTTGGTTGGTTGTAATATCATTGTATCAATGTGTTTATAAAGCTCTTGTTTTACTTTTTAGATATGTTTTTGAGTTCATTAATGGCATGAGTTTTGGTTGTTATTTGTGTTTATAGTCTAGATGGATGAAGGTAGCGCGAATGGTTGCCTTAATACAATGTTTCATGGAAATTGTTTAAGCCTTAATGTAATTAAGGGTCTTCTTTGAGAAGGATTGTTTCTAAACATTTTGATTTTGATGATCTTTTCCCCACCATTTTGGAATTGGCCCTGTTAGGACATAAGTATAGTCATTTAATATTGAGGAAGCTTCCATGTTGTACATATAGGTATTTCGGCTTTAGGGCTTGCAACGAAGATGCTAATGGATGTAAAGTTCAAGCTTTGTAGTTCACCGCGGTTGTTCATTATCGTGTGTAAAGTGTAATTATGATGCTGCGTGTGTGTAAAGTGTAGTTGTGATGCTGCGTGAATGTTCATGATCGTGTGTGCGCAGGGTTCAGTTTCTTTATATTTGTAGAGTTCTGTTTTAAGTAGCTAAAAGTTTTTCCTCATCTTATGACAACCTCATGCATTCATTGTAAGCTATGTTACTCGGATTCTTCATTTTGTTTCACGTATCCGTGTTCGATTGTTGATCCTCGGACATTGGTATGACACTTAGACACTTCATTTTAGGCGTAATTGAATATTTAGACATATCCGACACTTGGACACGTACCAGTATCTGACATCAGTACTCGAGTCCAAGTAACGTAGATTGTAATCTATCCTTTTTGGTTTGGTTTTCCATAATGTTTCCCTAAGCTCATACGGTCGTACCTTCATTGTCAAAAGTGGATGGTTAAGAATTGCACTTAGTCACTTACCGTGTGTAATTGTGTACGGGGACTGTGAATCAAGTTTTCTTGATATAGGAGCTAGATTAGAAGCTGATGAATTAGGTTATGAAATGTACCTTTTGTTTTGTTGGGTGCTGTTCATTTCTCTTCTCTAGTAAATACTAATCATTGCAAACTTTCTAACTTTTGTATTATTAGTCTAAATGGAGAAAATTTCTCTTTTGTGTGTAACCCCTATCATGTAGATTTATTTTCATGTATTTGGTGCTCCCTAGCTAGTGTCCAATGATTTGCCGGAAACAATCGTCATGTATATGAGAGGATGGGTTGGGTGAACAATTTCTAATCCTTTATGCCTTTCAACATATGTACTTTTATTAATTATGTGTCATTGTGTATATATGCACATGACTAAAGTTGTCGATACGTATTTTGGGTTAATCGTTCAAAAGGCATACCGTTCACCCTAACTTAATAGCTCATGTATCTACATTCTACCTGCAAAGATCTTTGTAAGATCCTCTTGACTTTTCGTCTGAACCGGGAACTTTGAAGTTCAAAGATGCAGCTGAATGACCTGACATGCAATTGAGGAATCACGAAGGAGAATACCGTGCTAGATAGTGGATACTTCTATGTGATTTTTTGTATTACTTGCAGTGTCTAACCAGTAGTTAACGGATTTATTGACAGGAAAACGATGACATAGTAGAACCTATTCGCGAACAAGTAAACTTCACGGATCAGTTAAGTTCAGGTTCCATTGCAAGGCAATTAGCCGATCAAATGACTCTTGCCAAAGCATATGTTATCATTGCAAAAGAGCACAACAACCTTCAGCTTGCTTGGGAACTCAGCTCAAAGATAAGAAGTTGTCAGCTTCTGCTTTCTAAAGCCGCTATGCGAGGAGAACCTGTTTCACCGGATGAAGCCGAACCCATAATTAAGAGCCTGGCCTCTCTAATATTCAAGTCCCAGGATGCACACTATGACTTAGCTACTACAATAATGACTATGAAATCTCACATTCAAGCACTCGAGGAGCGTGCACATGCGGCAACTGTTCAGAGCATTGTTTTCGGACAGCTGGCCGCTGAAGCATTGCCGAAGAGCCTTCATTGTTTAAGCATCAAACTAATGACTGACTGGTTGAAGCAGCCGTCGTTGCAGACACTAGTAAAGGAGAACAAGAATTCGCCTCGCCTTGTGGATAACAACCTGTATCATTTCTGCATATTTTCCGATAGTTTGCTCGGTGTTTCTGTGGTTGTCAACTCTACCATCTCCAATGCCGACCATCCGAAACAACTCGTTTTTCACGTAGTTACCAATAGTGTCACTTACGGTGCTATGCAGACTTGGTTTCTTAATAACGACTTGAAAGGCGCAACAATAGAGGTTCAGAACATCGAAGAGTTCACTTGGTTGAATTCCTCATACTCTCCTGTTCTAAAACAACTGCTTGATCCGGATTCAGTTGCCTACTACTTTAGCGGATCACAAGATTTCCGAGTTGAGCCCAAGTTTCGGAACCCAAAATACGTGTCGTTATTGAATCACCTTCGGTTTTATGTACCCGATATTTATCCCCAGCTAGAAAAAATAGTATTCCTTGATGATGATGCGGTCGTCCAAAAGGATCTGACGCCACTTTTCTCGTTGGACTTGCACGGAAATGTGAATGGAGCGGTAGAAACTTGCCTTGAAGCGTTTCATCGATATTATAAATATCTCAACTTTTCAAACCCAATCATCAGCTCGAAGTTTGATCCGCAGGCTTGTGGGTGGGCATTTGGCATGAATGTTTTCGATCTGATTGCATGGAGAAAAGCAAATGTTACAGGACGTTATCATTACTGGATGGAGCAAAATCTAGACCGCTCATTATGGAAGCTAGGTACTCTTCCTCCCGGTCTTCTCAGTTTCTATGGATTGACCGAGCCACTTGATCGCAGATGGCATGTACTTGGATTGGGGTATGATCCGAACATTGATAACCGTTTGATAGAAAGTGCAGCTGTAATTCATTTTAATGGAAACATGAAGCCATGGCTAAAATTAGCCATTAGTCGGTATAAACCTTTGTGGGATAGATATGTGAATCAGAGCAATACATACCTTCGGGAATGTGTCGCAAGTTGAATAGCAGGAATGTTTTTGCGCATTTTTATGTAGTTTACGGTTCAACCAGCTGTAGTCCGAAAGGGGATTTCGCCTTCACTAGGTTCTCTTATTGGTATGGTCTTAGTTCCTCAATTTACATATATATAAATATTCTGATACAGGATGTTGGTTTTACAGATCTAGGTGGCCATAGATTGTAATAGGGAGAAAATATTGAATTTTCATTTTTTTTGGCTGGTGGAATTCATTTTTGGCCTTTAATAGTTGTAGATTCTTATTTTTTTATAGCAATGTGTAATAAATTTATAGCAATTTTGGATCTCAATTGTAACTGTACTTCTGATAGATGGACAACCCTCTTGCTTTAGATATTACCAATTTTATACAATGGTTTGTTTACTACTTTTGGCATTCAATATGGTAATACCTCCATACTTCTACCAACTCCAATGAAAACTGCATGTGTGCGCGTTTTTCAAGGGGGTTCTCAGGTCTTGGCCGCCGCCTTGGAGTCATAGTTCAGGCAGTTGATAGCCGCGTTTTTAGTTTGTTTATTATTTTATCACTGATGATAAAAGGGGGGTTATAATAGGGTTCAACTGGAGTTAATAAACTTGGATTTGTTAAAAAAAGATGCAAGGATGTGTAATTGTAGGCATATACTTCCATGGTGTAAATTTGTAGTTTCGTCGCTATTGCAATAGCAATTACTGTGAAACACCAACGAATGATGCAGTTGTTGTAAGTCGTAATTCCAATATATGCCAAGATTATTAGATAAAAAGCAAATTTTCAACTTAAAGTTGTAGATAGTATCAGTTCAATAAATTTTAAAAACTTTATAACTCAGATGGATACGATTTGGTGCAGCCTTATTTACATTGTGATCAAAAGGATGCACATGTTACACTTTGACATTCATATTACTCAATTAGAAGGAAGCCAAGGTATATATTTAGAATCAAAGAAAGCCCCTCCATCCAACAGTAACCAACCCTATATCTTGCACCTAGTTCAATGTATGGCAACCTCAGAGTAACCATCTTGAGTTGCACATGCGCGAAACATCCCAGTAGTACCGAAAGGCATAGCAATCTCTCCTGTGGCCGATACAGCAACGAGCCCAAACTTGCATTCCGGTGCACCATTTTTAACGACAGACGAAGCAGCTTCTTTCAAAGAAAGACCTTTGTATTCCATAAGTGCAGCCACATCTCGTGCAACAGTACCACGTATGATGTCTTCCCCACTTCCGGTAGCAGAGACAGCACAATAGGTGTTGCTGTATGTGCCTGAACCAATAATTGGGGTGTCTCCAATCCTTCCTACCCATTTGTTGATAACACCCCCTGTTGAGGTTGCGGCAGCCAAGTGACCGTCAAGATCAATAGCAACACACCCAACTGTGCCTAATTGGCTATCACCATCAGCATTGCGTGCTTCCACTTTCACTTCGTTTTGGATTGGATGAGCGTTGTCTAGCTACAAAAACATGTAACCATTCATAGAACAAACATCAATTTCGAAGAATCCATGCTGAGTGAAATAGATGTTTCAACAATATCGATTAGAATATTGTCAAGACCTATAACACTAGAATCATAACAACTTCATCTCAGAGATCGACAAATTCATATGTATATTTAGAGATATAGAAAGTTTCCAATCTGCATCAAGATCAGGTTTGATTTTGTCCATCTCCGAGGTGGAACTTGCATCCCTCAATCATCAAATACTACTAATCGAGTAAGAATTTATTCTCTTTTTTAAACATGATTACCTGAACCCTAATCGATTCTTTGAATTGTTTTAGCCTTTCAACATTTGCCGGTGTGATGAAATCACACGGTTCCAGAGTTGCAACGCCCTGCTGCATACGAAGATGATCGAACATAGACATTTTAAGACTGCAAACAGTTAACAGAAAAGGGGAGTGATGTACCGACTTGTTCCCTAGCAAATGCCTCGGCTCCTTCGAATCCAAGATACACATGAGGAGTCTTCTCCATAACCAAACGCGCCAGAGAAATCGGATTGACAACAGTTTTAAGACCGCAAACAGAACCACATTTCTTGGTCTTACCATCCATTATACTGGCTTCCATTTCTATAGTTCCCTCAGTAGTTAAGACAGACCCCCTCCCAGCATTAAACAGTGGATTGTTTTCCAGTTCACGTACCTATTTAGAACCCGCATACCATTAAAATTACTCCCGCCTCATGTTTGTTCTTACCAATAGATCAAAAGGGTTGTCAAATTTGCATAATAAAGTGACCATTATGAACTAGGACATTAAAAACAGGTCGAGTTGAGCCGTATTCGTGTAGAGATGGGACTAGGCCACATGTGAGTGAGGTTTTTTTGACATTACTAAATGACGCCACCTTTTTCGTTATATCCCCATCCCTTTTGACTTTTTTTGCCCCAGGACTTTATCTCTTTTAACTTCTCCTGACTTTTCTCTAAACTAAACTCTCTCAAGTCAATCGCAACTAATCATTTGTGTAACAAAACAATATAGGAGGTGAATTCAACATCGAAAATGTTGAGATCACTAATTTAATGCAAAATTTCAATCGCAACTAATCTTTTTTAGGTTTCTCAGCAATTAAGCAACAAGCTAAAAGCAAAACATAACAACTATTTACCAAACAGGCGGACGAACAAACTGAAAAAAAAAAGAAGAAAAGGTTACCACAAGTTCAACGACGTGTAGAGAAGAATGGGAATGATTGAGAGCAGAAGAACCAATATGAAGACAATGACGAAGAGCAGATTCACGACCTTCTTTTATATGTTTTGGAAGATCAATCGGAATGTCTCCTGCTCCTCCTTGCACTGCTATCGCCCATTGCCCTTTTCCCATCCTTAATAATTACTCCAATCAATACAATTTCAATTATTCATGGATCATAAAGCTTTTCTCATTCATTTCTCCCTTGAATTATTGAAATGCGTAAATAATAAATATAAGGTGGGATTTAGATATCAATGGCCTATTAGCTCAGTTGGTTAGAGCGTCGTGCTAATAACGCGAAGGTCGCAGGTTCGAAACCTGCATGGGCCAATTTTTTTTTTTAGCTTAAAGCGTTGTGCTTAGGTCGCAGGTTCAAGACCTATATATATCCTTTATTAAAGTCATCGTTGCACTGAGTTTCTTATTACTCCTATTATTATTATTATGTCTTTTTTATATCAAAGTAATAGTTTATTTTTCTAGTCAGTGTCAATTTAAGTTTCAAGCTATTAGGCTTAAAAACTATTGCACCTTAATTTTACTCCTCTAAATCATAAATGTCTCATTTTTACTTATGAATTTCCATACTTTTAGAGTCCTCGTTATATAATGTGCAATCAATCACAATTTCACATTAATTTTGCCATTAGTACTCATGAATTTCTATCCTTCTGGAGACCTTGTTATATGGTGTGCAATCAATCACAATAAACGATTCTGCACTCGTTTAGTTTGATTCTAATTTGAGTCTCCATACAAGATTATGGGCCAAACTAGGCTTTCTTTAGATAGTCTAAAATTCGAGTTCATTCAATCAGAAATATCACAAAATCACACTTGTATGATCACCTATCCTAGCCTTTATCACATATATCGAATATGTGAGCCTGAACGTACAAGTGAAAACTCATGACTGAGCTGTTTGTGCAAAATTTCTTCAAGAAACCCATTCTGGAAAAAAGAAAGGCACATCTACAGCGTCAAAACTGTCATACAACATATATATACCATTTAAAGACAATGTCAAAATTTTGATCGTAACAATAAAACACACATGAATTTGACCATGTAAAGCCACAGTAAGATGCATGTTTCTTGTAGTCCGGCAAATCTAGCACTTGCCCAGCAGCTTTCAGCCTTTCAAAGCGCACAGTTCGACTGGTCAGTTTTCTGAGATGCAAACTTGCAAACAATCCAGATATATTCCGTTCAAAAGGTTACGACTAAAAAAGGCAGCACCATTGATAAAATAGCTTCTACATGGGTATACGAACCATGCCCATCTTTCCGGGTACAGAAGTTAGAAATCAAAATATCAAAATGAATTTGACAATAAATACCTATGAGATGAAGATAATTGTCAACTTGTCCAGATTCTGGAGATGGAATTCGCAAACCAGTCATACCACTGAGCTTTCAAACTCGAATAGAACTTCAAAAAACGGAGAAAGAAACTCCTCTTTCGGCTTTTAAAGGAGTTAAGGAGCCAGACCTTAAGTCATGCAATGTAGGTGATTCCAGAAGAATCAAATAAGGTGCATTTGAGCATCTTCAGAAGTTGAAATAAAGAATGGTGTTACAAGAACAAGTTTTCTGCCTCTAAAACACCCTGCAGATGACGAGGTGGTGGAAGATATGTATGTCAGAAATTGCACTATTACAAAATTTTACATGCTACTCTGTCCTAAGTCAATTGCTAAATTTCCGAAAGTCAACAAAGATATGTTTAGAAATTAATGGCCAATAATAGGTGAAAGAGGTGGTGTAGTTCCTTTGTCAAAATTAGAATGTAGCAAAATAGAAGAGACATCTAAGAATAGAAAATACAGCAGAATCAGTGGGACGGAGGGAGTAGGTTACAAATTATTGGCCAACCTTGATAATCATTATTGCGGCATCCTTGTGCAACAGTTCATTATACTCATGACAGGCTAGTGTCTGTAACAATCACAATGCAGATATCAAGTCACGATGGGCAATGAAATTTTCATTGTTTAACTTGTCAGTTTAAAACAAAATGTAATAGATATGACATACTTGGACACAATTGGGGCAACCGACATCTGTTGAACAGCAGCACGAAGAAAGCATATCCAATGCTGAAGTCAACAACTTATTGAAAAGTGGTTGAATCTGCCCACATAAACAAATTTAAAATTACACAAAAAATATAAATTGAACATAAAATTCCTATTCAATAAAGTTGAGGGCAAAAGAAAACTGCAGCTATAATAAAACAGGCTTAACAGAGTTAAGTTGGTGTAAGAAAATGTTGTTTCTAGTAACATTACATGAGGATTGACAGTTGGCAAAAAAAATCCTCTCAGCATCATAATTAGCCTCCTCTATCAAATAAGATATCAACTGGTGAAAGGATATACTCTAATTTGCAACATCTTTCATTCTTACAATCCATCTTAAGTGGGGACATTTTTGCTGCATAATTGATTATTATTGACAGTATAAAGAGTGAAAAGGTTTTAATGTCCCTTACCCGCATTGAAACCCCTGTTCCTCCAGGACGTTGGTCGTATAATAAGATTCTTTCTGGTGCAATTCGAGTTTCATGAGGATTTGCACACTCAGGAGCCAAATCTGACGAGTCGCATATCATGTATCTACACAGTTACAAGATCAACAATCATGTAATTAACAAATTGTTCAGGGAGTATTGCTCGAGACAAAAAAGGTTTTAGAAAATGAAGAGATAAGAGCAAGCACTTGGTGTAAAAATTGAACATTATTCAACGAGAAAATTATGAATATCATACGACTAACTTTAAGCTCCTTAAAATAATTGCCAACATATCAATTAAAACCAAAAGGTGCAACTTTGCAAGAGTTTCTCGCACAACAATAGTTCCATTACCCCAATACCATTAAGTGGCTCCCACCTAGGCAGAATTCGGGTGTTGCTCTAATGGAAAAAAAAATCAAGCAAGAAAACAATAGACACATGGTTACTCATATGATAAATCGTTGTCCATACGGTTCTAGGTCACAATCAAAATTTTATCAACTGGGCAGTATGTTTTTTAAGTTAAGCTTTATACTAGAGTCCCTTGTTTTGTTTTATGCCATGATAACGAAAATCAAATTCTATGAATTTTATCGAAACTCAAAATTGAGTTTAAAATTCCATAAGTGGTTGGCACGATAAATACAATCAATTTAATTTATAAAGCAGGTGTCTCTGTGTCTGGAAGCATTTAACAGAATGATTATTTGTAGAATCACAAAATGAAAATGTTCTGTAGAATATGACAGTGCTAGTCTATCAGATCCAAAGAAAGTAGACATTCTTTTGGACAAAAATACTCTATACAAGCCCTCAAGAGTATCATAACTGAGTTCCAAGTTCACTAAAATATAAGAAAAAAGAAACTTCCATATTGAAAATAAAAAAATTCGTCCTCCATCATAAAAACTGAAAGCCCTCACTTTTGAGAGATATAACCATAGATCACCCAGTATGGATGCAGTTTCTTACAGGTATGCAGATTAGACATGGGAATTGGCTATGGAACCTAAGAGGAGACTTGCTCGTACTAGCAACTAGCAAGGCACTGCATAAGTGGAGACACCCAAGAGATACATCATGTTTTGTATCAATTAGCCCATTTTTCTCAAATGTCAACAGAAATTGGGCTGCCATGTTATATCTCAAAATATTACAAAATTTATCTCAGTTGAATGTAAACATGAATTGCAAGAAAATTTATTAATGTTCATGAATAACTTGTGAATCCATTTTGGAGAGTGCAGGAAGCTAATGTCACCTCCTAAGCAAAAAATAGGTGTTATATAAGTCTGCATACCGAGCTGGAAAGCCCATAGCCTGATCCAAAGCCCATCCGGGAGCCCTGAACAGATTTGAAAAGCCTTTTAACCTGAAACGTGGGCGGAGGTCGGCAGGATGGGTTGGACCTACAGGGATATCAGGTCTTGGAAAAGGTGATTATCAGAAATTCAGAACTAACCCTTGGTATATGGAAATATACGTGTAAGTTTTATTCTTGGACAAAGGCAGTAGATGGCCAAAGATGTAGGAATTTTGAATAAGTAAAAATAACAACTAAAATGTACAGATCACTTGACAATAACTTACAGTGGAACTACATTGTGAACAGCATGAGATGCAGCATGTAAGCCGGCACAAAATGAAAATCCCTTTTTCTCCACTGCTAACTTTACTGATGTAGGAACTCGAACCCAAACAGCCTTTCAAAAAGAATCGTGGTAGCATTGTAAAAACTCCAGAAACACACTTGAGAAAAATTAAGAAGCTATATAATAAGAGTCGTTGTTGTGCACCTGTGACTTATATGAATATTTTGGAAGTACAAGATCAACTGTGTCAAGTACTCTACTAGTTCGCTTACAAATGCAACGAAAACCAAACCAAGTTGTGGTTACTGTACAAATATTTGTTAGGGCAGTTGTTCCATGATGCATTGAGGCTCTTGGTGGATAAGCCTATAACATAATTGAAGCAGTTAGTTAAACCATTTCAAGCAAGGCTAGATCTAAAATTATCATTTAGATACACTACATCAATGATGTGTGGTGCCAGGTGCACACAAAATAGAAGTGTTAATAGCACAATGCTCAACTCCAATAATCAAAAACACTAAAACCTCTCATCCTGCGACATTGAGAACTGTAGCTTCAATCATGATGCCTTTTAGTTAAAGAAATTATGTAATATTTTGATGGTTGATTATCTGGTATTGATTCAATTACTTTTTTTGTAATTAGAAACATCAATGGTTGAACGCTGTAGACTATTTTACCTATGATCTCACTTCATTTTCTGATGCAAATCGGTGGTCATTGAAATACCATTTAAGCAAAATCAAGGATGAGATAGACATTAGACACATATCCGGGAACTTCAGTTCACTGCTTTTGGCAGGCCAAGGAATATTTTATGAACCCAACACGTCTATTATACTTCCTCAATGTTCTTTTAAATGCACCATTTTCCCTTTTTGGAAATTTCTAATTAAGTGCACAATTTCTATTTATATACGTTTTGGGTGTAACAGACAAGGTTATTCATATTCACTACTCATCCAATAGGAGAGACCAGTTACTACACTAGTACGCTCTTCTTTTTACATTGACATTTCAGTACAATCATAATCTTTATCATCCTTTAATTTTTTGCAAGCCCAGTTCAAATGATACACTTCAACACGATGGATGTATACTTAAAGGAATATTAGAAACTAGACTCAGCTTTTTGGAGACATGTACTAATTATTGGGGGAAACTCGTCAACTCTCATTGTACACTTGCTATATATAGGGTTCATATAAGTAAGCTTAGTATTTTCTTGACAGTATAATCTTGTAATAGAATAGCTCGAATATTGGTTGCTAACAACTTTTGTAATGTCTAAGGTATTTCTAGCCCCAGCAACAAAATTTAATGTCATGGACTAGTAATTCTTCCTTGTCCACTAATGTTCACTCTTATATACAGTTTAAGTTGTAACACTACTTCAAACCATTTTGAACCCCTTTCAACAGTTTAAGTTGGAAATTTCTAATTAAGTGCACAATTTCTATTTATATACGTTTTGGGTGTAACAGACAAGGTTATTCATATTCACTACTCATCCAATAGGAGAGACCAGTTACTACACTAATACGCTCTTCTTTTTACATTGACATTTCAGTACAATCATAACCTTTATCATCCTTTATTTTTTTGCAAGCCCAGTTCAAATGATACACTTCAACATGATGGATGTATACTTAAAGGAATATTAGAAACTAGACTCAGCTTTTTGGAGACATGTACTAATTATTGGGGGAAACTCGTCAACTCTCATTGTACACTTGCTATATATAGGGTTCATATAAGTAAGCTTAGTATTTTCTTGATAGTATAATCTTGTAATAGAATAGCTCGAATATTGGTTGCTAACAACTTTAGTAATGTCTAAGGTATTTCTAGCCCCAGAAACAAAATTTAATGTCATGAACTAGTAATTCTTCCTTGTCCACTAATGTTCACTCTTGTATACAGTTTAAGTTGTAACACTACTTCAAACCATTTTGAACCCCTTTCAACAGTTTTCTTTTGCTCAATCCTTTTATTTTCATTTTGTCTGCCAGAGCCTTTGACACATTTTCAAGAATGTTTTAATTTTGATCAAGCCCCTGATCACCAATAAGATCTGGTGAACATAGCCAACTTTGTATTCATCTCCATTATTTAAAAACTTGCATCCCCCACGTATCTTATATAAGCACACTTCCTGTGAGCGGTAAACAAAACAAGCGACTATGGAGCATAGAACTTATTCAATCATTCCTAAACATTAATCTAAAAGTTTAGTGAGTAATTACTGCATTATGAAGTGAGAAGAGCTTGGACTTCAGAACCATATGAAAATCAAATTTATGCACTATGATGAAAGGAAAGTGATTTAGCAGCCAGAACAAATTAGGGCCGCACTATAACAAAATCCATAAATTCTTCCAAGGAGATGAAGCTGACAATTTTTAACAAGCTCTCAGAACATAAAATGATAATTGTAGTAGCTATCAGACTATTATCATTATAAGTAATGACCAATTCACAAATCATCCAAGTGAACAATACAATATTACAAAGTTAAACAAGATCATTTTGTAAACAGCTTAACAGCATAATTTGGGAAGATGTATCAAAAGATTAGAAGGATGGTTGCATGAAGAGGCCAAAGATAGAAGGGATAAATAAAATTACCTAGAAGAACTTGTTAGAACAAAACACTTAACCAATTCACCAACACAAACAGAGAAAAGCCTACATTGATTTACTGGGGAGAGAGATCTTAAGCCAGCAGGTTAGTGACAGATTCAATTCTTACAAACTACAATGTCTGGAAGTATGCCCGATAACATCTCAACCTTTGTGGAACTAAACAGAAACAGACGAGGAAAAGTTGTATAGTGTTCTGCGTGTACAGGCAGATCCAAGAAGAAGGTTAGCATTGGAATTGTTACACATGTCTACACCAAATGATGATATGCTTATGTAGACTTCAAAAATTAGTGAAGAAGCTCCTATGGAATTGATGGATTTCAGTTCAACATATATCATCCCAAACTTTGTAGAAATGACCGAGTTCTAATGCTATGTTTGGATGGAAGGAAATGAAGAGAAAGGATGTTGAGGAAAATGCAGGGATGGCATTTCCTAAATCTGGATACAGGCCAAAAGAGTGGCAGAGGGAAATGGAAGGAGGGGAATTGGAGGGGAATTTTCCTTTAGATTTTGTACATAACAAATCTTTCCAATATTGGAAAATTTTAAAAGGAAAACACATCAATCTTCACTCCCCTTCCCTTCCTTTCGTTTCTAAAATATTATCCTTTACACTATAAATGTAAATAAAAATAAATTTGAAGACAAAAAGTGGGTCCTAACATGGGAAATGGGAAACTTTTACCAATCTAGGTCAGGTACCAAGAAGCCATTTGAAGGCATCCCATACACTTCCAAGAAACTACCAATTTAATGAACAGATAGACATGCAAGTGAAAGCAATATTATGACAATCAACATGGCCTTTTGAAATGTTCTAATTGTAAGGAATATGAATGGAATTTGAACAAATTTAGAACTGAAGACAGGGAACATACCAGTTCACCTCCAACGACATCAATGTCAGTGTAGTCGCGAGTCTTGGTATAATACTTAACATCAGCTCTTTGGCAAACTGCAATCATACTTGATAGATTCAACTCCTTCACAAGGTATGTCTTCCCCTGATTCATATAGACTGCCCCTTCATATACCTTAGTGTCACAAAGATTTGAAAAAAAAACGTCAAAAACAAAGTTCCGATCAACAAATGTAAGCCAAAGACAATCATCATCATCAATAACATCAACTACCACCCTCTCCATGTCAAGAATATCAATTGAATTGATAAAGTATTTGTTTGCGTAGCAATGATCTTATTTTTTTCAAACCCCCAACAAGCAAGATGTAGGGAAAAAATGATCAAGTAAATTGTTAACTACCAGTATAAGTGTAATAGTCTATAACTAACCTGGAAAAAAGCCCTACTCTCTTCAATCTCCTCCAGAACTTCATTTGTTATACCATTAACTACTTTATATTTCTCGGACTCAATAGCTCGAATGCTAATTGAATGTGAAGGTGATTTCTGGTAAGATGATATAAACAACGAATAACATGGTTTAGTAGAACCTCTGCATGAAATAAGGTATCAGTATGGAGTCTTTTAAATTCTTCTAGGAGTTTTTTTTTACAAATTACCTTTAAGAATAATTTTTTGCAACATTAACATTATTTTGTTTATTTATTATTTTGAGAGAATAACCACAAATTGATTATCTTTTCACGAGAGACTAACACTTAACGAATTTGGGAGAGTTGACTTTTTCTCAAACGATGAACCATTTTTTACTTAAAGAACGCAACAAACTACCTTTCAAAAGGAAGTTTGTTAGTTCTTACAGCAAATACATAGATAAATAGAAATAAATGTCTTGTTTCTCGTGAGAAAATAATTTACAAAGGTAATTTCATTAATAATGTACGAAGTAGAAAAGGCATCAACAAAAACAATGTCAAAGCCTTGATTCCAGCACATAGGGCCAACTACATGAATTGAAACAAATCAACGTGAGATTGACGGTAACAAAGATTTAAATTAATGGGCTTATCTAATTCTATTCTACAACTAAGAAAGTCAGTTCCAATACCAAAGATATTTTTCTCATTTATTCATTTCTATCTATAATCATACTCTAACAAATCCCAAATTTCATGTTGTTCTTTAGTCTAATCATCTTTCGCCTACCTCTTTCTCTTCAAGCTCCTCAAAGTTCCAACCTTCCATTTTTCTAAATAATGCATTTTGTTAATCTTCTTTGAACACAAGCACATTGACGTAAACAATTTTATCTTATTTTATCTTCAATATATGACCCTTTCTTATGGCTTCATTTTGAATTATATCCTTTAGGATATGTTCACTCATACATCTTAACACAAATATCTCTGCTGCTCCAATTTCCATACAATGATCTCTTTTGGAAGCCCAACATTATGACAGTTTAGTAAGAAAATGCATCACACCTAATTAAATAAGTCAATACATCATATTCCATTAAGTGGTAGTTTATCACAAAACAATTCTGACAAAAGCTAGTTTCTCACAAGCTATTATGAAAGGTTGTTTCTCACAAAATGTCCTTTCTGCAATACGGCAGGGATGCACGCATAAAAGCGCTAGTCAAACATTTTTGTCCATTTCTTAATAAAATATTAAGCTAACAGGTCTTGATTAGCCAACGGAAAAAGGAAACACATAGGAACATATAGAAAAAAGAAAAAAAAACACATAAAGAAAAGTAACACTATTGAAAGGGCGAAAGAAAACAGAGGCACCAGGAAAGAGAAACAAATTCAGAATATTTAAAAATTGATGATTGATAGTAAATTAAAAGGTGGTCTCATGTCTATCTTTCTACTTGTAAAAAAATAAAAAAGCACAGCAGTGGTTTGATAGGATCCAAACTGAACAACTGGTGCAACAAATAAATCACGTAAAAATTGCCAAAAGCAAAAGCAATTCACACCCCAGTCCCACCAAATAAGCCACCCTCCTCCTTCTGCTTCAAAAGAAATTGATTGAGCAACTCCTCAGAGAGAAAAATAACTTTTTTTGGGTGAAAAAAGTAGAATCAGACTTTTTATATGGATATACAATATATAAATAGCTTATTTCGTTTTTTTCTACCTTTCTCCTTTCCATGAGAAAGGTTCATTCATATTAATGAGGCATTTCTCAATCAAGATACTTTCTGGTCAATATTGCACAGATATTGATCCCAAATAATTCATCACCAGCCTTAAATTGGTAGTGACGTATAATTCATGGTAAGTGGAGTTTTACACTGAGACCCAAAAATCATACCTCTTGCCCAATGTAGCTCCATATCCTTCCTGTTGATTCACGAGGGGGATCAGCTGATAAATATCCCCTGCTTTCAAGTGCTGATAGAGCAGCATTTAAACCAGAACCAAAATACTTTTCATCATGTATCAAACTTAAAGGATGCTCTATGGCAGCACAGACAAGGTGCTGCTCAAGAACCTGCATGCATGGCAAGGTCAAGAAGTTATCACATCAAGCTGAGGAGTTAAGGTAAGTGATATCTTGATGCTAATTACTGCACTTCCAGGGCATAAATTTGATTTAACGATACCTTTGGATTCTGAGCATCTACATGGCAGCATTCTACAGGGCTTTGAAATAATTTAAGTGGAAATTTCATAAAATACTGATCCAAAGGTCCTTCAAATGCAACGTACACAGCAAGTGAAGGTTTTCCCCTTCTTCCAGACCTACCTGCCTGCTGCCTCAGACTGAATAATATGTCAAACCAATTGATGAGAGCAAAAACAAACACCAAGCTACAAAGATCTTCATATTAACATATACATATTTTACCTTGCAATACTACCAGGAAAACCTAGATGCAATGTGACATCAATGTGTCCCACATCGATACCCAACTCAAGAGCATTAGTAGCCACAATTCCACAGAGCTTCCCGCAAAAAAGATCGCTCTCTATTCTTCTCCTGTCCTGATTCATCATAGGGGTAAACATGAGAGAACACAATTTGAACAATAAGCATAAAACACCAAATAGGAACTTGGCAAATATAAACAGCACCAACAAAGCCAAACTCTTGATTCCAAACACATGGGCAGCTGCAAGAACTAAGAATTCAACTCTTGTGATCATCCAAAAATATTCTTCTTTACAATTAGTTTCTATTGACTACTATACGCTCTTGCAAATCCAAGCTTTTCATTTCCCTTTTCAATCCTGCGATCTTCAAATTTTTAAATGGTTCACTTAAATCAAAGGGAAACCGACCCCCCTTTCTCCCCATGCCCACTCTGTATATCACATTCGTCAGTTTCAAATTTCCAACATCCCCCTAATTGTATCCTTCATAGAACTATTATCATCCACCATATTTCTTCTCCTCCATAACCATCCACCACGTTCGCCTCCTACGAAATCATCCATTAATCTGACAAAATTTATCCACTCCAATAATGTCCTAGATTCAGTCATTGACTCGTTGGTGGTTAGAGATGGTAGGACTTGAAAAACATTTTGCAAACCGCTCGAGGCAACTAATGAACTTAAATACTAACAAAATTTATTTAAAGACCTAACATAAGTGAAACTTCTATTTCCAAGTCAATAAAAATAGCATTGTTCTTCTGCTTTCTAAGTATTGCAGAAATTCAACAAACATATAAACACACGAAAGTTAAATTTAAATTAGTATAATGAAAATGAGATTTTATTTTTAATGTTTCATGATTTTGAATCCAAAGAAAGTTTCTAAAATTAAAGCTTGTTTAGTTCTTGTAAGAACAAGATCATCTATAATAGTTTCAGTTTACATACAAAAGAAAAGCGTGATATAAATTTTTTTCAAGACAAGTACTTTCTTAGAAAAAGTTGCATCTTTAAATTATGGAACAAGCTTATATATGGATACAAAAAAATTATCATGGGCACAAATGAGTCAAACATCAAGCTATTCTAGTTACGCTAAATTACTAGACAAGCCACAAATTTTTATCCAGGTCTATACGTTAACTTGAAAAATGAGTATTGAACGAGCTCTTACCGATGTATTTTCTAGTTGCTTACAAATGTATTGGCTAATTCACCTAACTAGTCCAGGAGTTGTATAGTGTACACGCCTAAGGTTAGCAACTTAGGTAGGAGGAGGTTTCAATACCGAGATTGGGCTGGTCGTGGAGATTCCTCATAGGTAGCGCCTCAAAGCGATCTATAGCGCCTTAAGTCAAGCACTTAAGAAAGCCTTGGAGCGCCTATTGGTCTTAGTCTCAAAAGGAGCTCAATTTGATGCGAGCATCCACCAACATATATGTTTTCTCCTCTTCTTTGTTTTCTTTCTTATTTTTGTATTTCTCTTCTCTATTTCTTATTCCTCTTCTTCTGTTTTTTATTTTTGTAGAATTTTATTTACACTGGATTTTTGGGGCAACTAAAAACCATTAGCAAGCATCTTCAAGAACTTAAGCTCAAGGGACCTTTAGTGCCTCACGCCTTTTGAAAATATGGTACAAAGAAGAATAAAAACTCGCAAAATACAAATAATCTATGTGAAAGAGTTCAATACCAGACAAGGAGATGCCTTCTCTCTATTATTACTTTGTCAGCTGATCTCTCGTGGAGTTGATGGGGGTTAATATGATGGTGTTAAGTGAGGTAGAGAAAAAGTGGTTGTTAGCCACCTAATATATGCAAATTCTATAGCACATATATTATCAATTCTTTGCTCTATACAACCTTCTTCTCATCCTGATAACAAAATTTAGCTTCCTGATACTGCTAAAGGTTTCTCATGTGCCTCTTTATACTCACATTAAGTGAGTCCATCACAAAATAATGACCCTTTGAGGCAGTTGATTTTATTTGAAAGGATAAATTACGTTTAAGGTTAGGACGTTGGCTTGGCTTGCGACTCTAGGAAAATTAAACACAATGGAAATCTTCTGACTCGTCATCCCAATTTGGCTCTCAAGCAAAATCAGAGGTTAGGTGCCATAAAAGTCAAGAGCTCAATGATCCTTTATTTCTTCAGTGTGATTATGCAAGAGGATTGTCGGATATTCTCTTTCATATCAAAGAGGAATCTTGGATTGCTCCACAACATATTTTTGATTTCTTGGGATGAAAGTTTATACATGTTTCTTGGCTACCATTTGGCAAATTTGGATAGAACAAAATCGTTGAATTTTAAAGAACAATTTTTATGTATAGAAATTAGCATCTTTATGGATGAAAGCTTTTAGATTTTAAATGATGTTATTCTGGGAGATCTTTATCGAAGTGAACTGAGGGTTATTTTGTAACTAGTTTCTTGGATGGACATCTTGTCCCTAAGTGTACTTTCTTATTTTATTAATATATTTTCTTTATCAAAAAAATCTATGTGAAAGGGATAGACGGAGATTGGAGAATTAAATCAATTGTAAAAGAAGAAATGTTCAATATAGTGTCAGTTTACTTTTGAAAAAAGAAAAAGCCTCTTGAAACTAATAATCTCGGTCATCAATCACGTGGTACAGGGTATGTGGGTTTTGGGTTCTGGTCTCAAGTCAAATCAACATTTTCTTTTTAAGTTGCCTAATAGTCTTGAGCCTTAAAATTTTTGGGCCAAAAACTTGGAGGAGCTATACCCACAAGACCTCCTGACTAAATTACGCTTACACAACCAGTCAGAGACTGCAGATTGGATAAGCAAAGACTAGAATTTTGCCAACCTTCGTGAAAGTTGGCCAGTGATGGTTCAGCAGTTTTAAATATTCTTTGACAGTTGCTCTCCAGATTTTCCGGGTTATAGTGATGGGAAGGAAGTGAAGGAGTTTGAACTAATAGGAGGACCCTTGCTCTTGGGTAGGGAGTCGATGTGAGGTCATTTGCAGTAATCAATTAGCAGAGCAAGGTTCTTGATTCCCCTTTCCTCTCTTTCTCCCTCTGAAACAAACAGCCCCTTAAACTATTCAAGTTGTCACTCCTACAAGAAACAAACTCGGTAAGAAATAAGAATTAGCAACAAGTATTGATAGAGCAATCCCACACGGTCATAGGTTAAAAAAATAGTGGCATCAGTCTTACCCTTCATAAGGAACAGCAAACATGTTTAATAATAACAGACATTTAGAATACAAATAACAAACCTCAGCAACATAGCCACCACGGTAAGCACAAATGCAACTAACAAGATGAGGTGCTGTATCGTGCAAAATCTCATGCCTGCCATAGATATGAAGTCAGCATTTGAATAACTTTTGACTCTAGAAAACATTAAGTTTAAAAGACCCTCGGCGATAGTGCAAAAAACAAACAAATGACATTGAAAGCAAGTGCATGATCAAGTCTGTTTTGCAAGAACCATGAACATGACTTTCATAATTGCAAAGTTGCATAGAATTGAAAGAACCATTATGGATCTAAATCCACACAATAAAGAATATAGAGGGTAAAACACAAGCATATGAGATTGACTTACGTGTAAGATAAGACAAGTTCACAAAGTTTTCGCGTTTTGCAAAACGCAATAGTGCGTAGTCCATGCTGAACCATTTCAGCAAGGAGACACGAAACCTCCAGTATGGGGCTGCAAATACAAAGAAAATATGTAATTACCCAGTTTCAACGCTCAAGCTGTAGTGGAAAAAGCAAGACACTGTATGATGAACCCAAAAGAATATAACATTAAAAGAATAACTACACCTAGAAATTTAAAGAAAGAGAACATCAACTTGGCTCATGGAAACTCTCAATTGCTTATTTAATTACTTTTCTGTATATTGTAAGTTAATATTTGACTCTAGAAATTCAACCTGCCAAGAACGATTAGCAGAAAGGTAATTTCAGCAGCAAAAATGATCTTTCAATAAATGTAAAAAGTAGGCAGAATGAATTTGTTCAAATTACATTCAAGGTCTACAACATCAAAATGGCTTTAAGTACAAATAATAAGATCCTCTTGTAAAATAGAAGAAAAACTTTGGGGGTTTTCGGGGCTATAATTCCATTACAGAGATCAAAGACATTGATACTCAAACATATAAGTGGAAGATTAGAGGCAAGATAGATTAGAAGAGGCATCTTAAATCAGGCATACAAATCAGAAAAACAATAGAGGCTTGACAAAAAGGCAGTGAGCCAGTGTAACACCGTAGTAAAGGTAAATTAGTGATATGTTTTGGGCGAAGGGTATCAGTAAGGAGCTGATATTTTGAGGGAATGAGAAATAGAAGAGAAAAATATAGATCAAAAGGATGGAAGTAGGCAAAAAATAAAGATAGTTACAAGCTTTCAAGAGGCTCGCTTCTCTCCCAATGAATTAGAAAACTCAATGCAAGAAAACTCGTATAATCTAATAACTTAACTCTCCCCCATTCCCAATTAATAATCAAAGTCACTCCCCTCCTCTCTATCTTTCTCGTATAACTGACCTAACCAGTTTCCTCCTCAAGCCTCCTAACCAAATTTCAGACACTATCAGAAATACCCCTTCACTAACTTTTCTATAGGATTCATTAAAGTATCAAATCATTAGCTATACAGGGAAGAACACCGGAAAGGACTATCATGATGTAGAGGGAAGTAAACTGTATGTTGTCAATAAGAACAGAGGTCTAGGAGTATACTGTAAGCCAGCATGCAACAATTACATAACAGCCATAGCTTGCACTTGCAGTCATCAACGGTCCTAAACAGAAGAAACTTCCTCTAACCTAGTATACACCATTTCATAGAAAAAATGAAAATTAAAATTTTAGATTCTTTTTGAAACAACACTTTTACCTCAATGCCATTGATTGACTCCCACCTAGGCAAGGTTTCAGGGGTCAGATTTACGAAAACCTTACCCTTGTAGCAACAAAGAGATTACAGCCAATGACACTCTGGTTCGCCCTTGATAACAAACCTTAAAAGAAGATAAAAATTTACCTTGTCCGTTTCATGACAACAGTTTTGTTTGTAGTCCCAGACTTTAGTACCTAAAATTCAACAGAAACAAGATCAACAACAGAATGCGAGTTATGAAAGAGCTTCTTAAGATAAAAATCTTAAAGCATGATAGACAACTCACAGTTTTTGGAGACAACGGCGGATTCCAAAAAGTAAACAGTTTTGGAGCCGAAGGACTTCCATCATTGTCAATCAGCTCCATTGTTGGTAAATTTGCGAGTTCCTGAAAACGAGAAAAAAGAAATCCAGACGCTATGAAGAAAAAAGAACAACAACATGATCCAATAACTGCAAAACAACCAGATTGATATAAAACACCAACTACAAGTATATTACCATTGCATGCTCCCGGGGATTGGCCGAAGTTGCAGTAGAAAAGACAAAAGCAGGATCAGATCCATACACTGTACGCGTAAGACAACTACAAATCAATATTGATAATACTTTCTATTACAGTAAAATGATATTTCTATGAGGACCTCTAGGCTCTAAGCAAAGTAGTTACACTCACTACTAAATTAAGCACTCTTAATAATTAATACCATGAGAACATAACCGACGCAATCTCCTCAATATGAGAGACGTATGGCATCCAAATGCCCCCTTATAAGCATGTGCTTCATCAAACACTACAAATCTGTTTTGTTAACCAGAAATCACAGCTTTAGTTTACATCATGACATATACTTTCAGAATCCACATAGAAGAAATAAAAGTTATTGTAATGTATAAGCAATAAGAAATAAGCAAATTAAAACGCCATAATGGCCAGATAATACAGATCATTGATCAATAATGATAACTTCCTTACTTAAGATTTGATAAAATTCTCTGAAACTGTCTATGGAATGGCAAGATTGACATATGCAGCATATCTGGATTGGTGATCAGCTGAAACAATAATTAAATGTAAATAAAAAAATAGCAAAAAAGAGTATCAATATTAATTTAGCAAGTCTTTCCGGTGAGAATAGCCATGATCTGACATAAAGGCAAAAACTGCTTGTATACCAGTCTAGCATTGTCACGTAGCCAAACCCTCTCTCCTTCGGAAGTGTCGCCATCATACACACCAACGTTAAAATGTTCAAAGTGTTCAGTCATACACAGCAAACTTCGTAACTGATCCTGAGCTAAGGCCTGCAAGAAATGCCAAAGAAGATTACTTTCAGCAAACTATGAATTCATACATGAAAGAGTACTAAGTAGAAGTCATAACTCATAACATATCCAGAAGAGGGAATGAATCAACAATGCAGCTAGAAATTAATTTAGATCTTTTTGTGTGTCACCATCATACACACCAATGAAGAAGAGACCTGTTTTGTGTGTCTACCAATTCTCCAAAGATCATCCTAAGCAACTTTTTTTGAGACATATTTGACAGAATATTATTGGACTTCATCAAGGGTTAGTGTAGATCACGAATGGACCATTTCAGGTATATTTGCATGCTAAATATTAGTTCGAAAAAAGACAATAGGGGTAAATCAACTCTTTTCTTTACCAGTCATTAGATGCTTAAATATGTGCACTTCTTATTCATGAGAAATTGCAAATGGTATTCGCTACCAAGGGCGGAGACAACTTTGTTATCGTTGACAAAGGTAAGGTTGCGTACATCCGACCCCTCAAAGCCCGCCTAGGTGGAAGCACTTAATGGCATTAGGATAATAAAATGTTGTGGTTTTAGGTGTTTTGAATTTAGATATCATTTTTTGTTCCTTCTTACTTTTAGGTGCCTTTTTGTCTATTCCTTTTCCTATGAAATCCTAGAAGTAGGATTATCCTTGAGATACGGACACTCATCTCAATGTGTAGCTGTTTGTGCAATGTGCAAATGGGTGCAGATACGAATGCATGCATGCTTGTGTATGCGCAAAAAACACCACATATATGACACACTATACCTTTGTAGGAAATAAGTAAAGAGCACATGATAGCTGATTTTGGGATAATGCTTCCAGTACTGGTACATTGTAGCAAAGAGATTTACCACTAGACGTCATGGTCGCAACAACAACATTTTTACCACACAGAGAAGCCCTTATAGACTCAGCCTACAAAATTAAATTTAAGTCCATGTTAACTATACAACTTCAAGCGATAATATATAAAAGCTCATACATACCTGATGGCTATACAGCTTAGTTATTCCCAGAGTCTTTAGAGCAGATTTTGTATTTTCTGATAATTCATCAGGGATCTCAGTGAAGGCTGCTGCTCCCGCATTTATTTCTTCTACATGTATAATCTGCATTCAAAGTCAAAACAAGTGCCTCAAGCGTTTAACGGAACCCTTTAGAATTTTTCTTGCTTACACAGCCTCAACAGCTCTTTGCTAATTGACACACTATGCTTTTTGGCTTTTATACCAACACAAAGGAAAATCAAAGGGACAGGGTGGAACCAAAGTCGGTGAAGGTAAAAGCTTCACGATTTAAAAAGCTTACAGCAAGGTCTCACTTAAAAAAAAAAACTGCAAAAATGGAGAAATTAAAAGCCTCTCACACAAATCAGCTACATACATTAAAAACAATTACCTGTCCTCTAGACCCGATACCCTTCTTAAGATGTTCAAGCATGGACCTGGGTGAAAGAGGATGACTCTCCTGCACGGTCAAGAAAAACAATCATCAAAATTAAGATTCAACCTTAACAGTAAATAGGCACTGGCTTCCATCAAACAAAACACGATTACAAAAATCTACAAATGTGAAAAACAATAGACAGAATGTATAGTTTTCAGGGCGTGAGCTGATGAATTATTTCCATGCAACTTGCAAGACAAAGATCCAAGTATTATAGCTATGAAGGCTAGAGATGTAAAAGGGCCAGATGGATTGATAGCAAGAATCAGGGCACACTTTTTTGTCTCTCATGGAGGTGGAAAGGGGTATCTCAGTGCCTAGAGAATTTAATGCAAAAAAACTAAGACAGCATATTCAAGTAATACTATCCTCCGTCTTTTATTAATTGTTACACTTCCCTTTCTTATGTGACAGACCTTTTTGAGAGAAGTGTAATAACTAAAAAACAGAGGATAGTATATCTCAATCCAGATGTACATATTCATAGTTAACTATTTTCCAGATCGGAAGTGTTCTCAGCCAGCAAAATTAAAGTTATTCTTTACATTAAAATTTGACTAAAAGCTTCCTTTGAGAAACAGAAAATATGAAAGATAAGAAAGAGCGTAATGCTAAACCAATCAAATTGATGCACATTGGAATCTTGTGCATGCAGTCCTAAATCTTTCTATCAGAGAACAGCTGAAAAAATAGCTAACAAAACACTTCCTTATAAAGGCTAACCTGCTCAAAGCCTCATATACACAACACAAAAGAGTTGCAAAGTGATTGATACTTGACTTGCTTAGACATACCCACAAGTTTCCGAAAAAAAAATTTTAGGCGAAAAAGTGACAAGTTGACAACTGGGTTTATGGACAACAAAAGCTATTGGTTGCGATAAAGACGAACCATGAGATGCCTAAAAAAACATTATAAGATATTAGAGTGAAACAACAGCTCTGTGTCGAGGGGTAAAAGGGGCGTGAGAAACAAGAGTAAGGAATTAAGGATGCACCAAAGAATGCTACAACTACAATAGTTAGGACCTATAATAGGTATACTACAGCTACTACCCACTCAAATCCCCATGACACTTGGGTCTGAGACCCTGAGTTCCCACTCACTCTATGAAGGAAATTCTCCTTGGAATCAAGAATAAAATTTAAAAGTTAGAACTAACATGACCAGAATTGCATCTCGAGTGTTTCATCAAAGAAGAAACAAAAAAGAAACATACATAACAACGAGCTTCAAAAGAGCTCTTATATTTTTCCGCAGCATTTCTATTTACGCACGATGACGGATGAATTTTCTTTAGAGACATGATAAATTCTTCCAACGAAGCAACATTCTTGGAGTTACCATCAGGCTGCATAACACGATCACTAAGTGGGTTATGACTGCATAAATATTCAAAAAACTAAAAACAATTGTATGCAAAATAAAGACAAATAAAGACCATGGAAAACAAATTTAAATATTGTGATCTCATCAGATATTCTTAAGATTCAGCAGAAGAATATTCAAAAAGCTGAGCTGTAAACTGGCTTTTACACTAGCATACCACATATAATCTGAGACCTTCCTCTAAAGTTGTTCTAAAAAGTTTATGTCTTCTCCTTATTGAACTGATTATCTTTGACACAGAAACCTGTTTTCGAGCTGTAAACATGGAGAAATGAAGCAATTAGTATCTCAGGATATCATATGTCCAGAGCAGAAAGGAATGGCTTTCAGGACATGTCAAAGATAATTCACTAAGGAATAACAAAACAAGGATTGCTAATGTCTTAACATTACCTTTCGAACAGGTTTTAGCTCTGTCCATTTTTTCTCTTGAGAAATCGATAATCGCAATTACATCAAGTGACAGATTACTCTCTGCTTCTTGGTTAATAATTTGAACTACCTGGAAAGATGACACTTTCAGATTTGAGGACAACTAATAAACAAACAAATCTTGCAGATTGCCTTTGAGGATAATTTCTCCACAGGGATACAAATAAAAGGGGTCGCACCCATTTGGATCTAGGATCCACCAATGTTCCTCACACATAAACAGATTAGTGCAAACTAAAAAAATATAATGATGTGGAGCCAAAGATTATAGCTCTTTCAGTTTCGAATATAACTTACTAGATCGACATGGCTTATTAAATCATGGATGCTTCGTATTTATATGAATTTGCCCATGATGTTTGCAATCAATAGGCAATCGAAGAAAACCTCTTTGTTATTACAAGGGTAGGTTGCATATGTCCAACCATAGTGCAAAATATTGAATGTGAACGAGGTTGTGATAACGGTCATGAAACCACTTTCGCAGTCAATGCGAAGGATTTTGTGTAGTAACCTCAAAAACCTTTACGATGCAGTTGGAATGTGGTGATGCCACAGATAATTTGCATTATGCATCCAACCCTCGACTCCACCAAGGAAAGAGCTACTTTTAAGAGAACATTATAGGAGAAGAGGATATTCAACAAATGCCATCATGCAGAGAATATCCGTGTAGAATAAGATTGAAGTCAGATTTCAAAGTGCACATCATTGTAAAATCTTACATATCATATCATATAAATAAAAATATGAATGTACGTGAGATCAACTTATTAGATATCAAGACGATATTAAGGAATTATCTTTCAACAAATTCTTACTCTTAGTATGCTTATAAAAAATGCATAAATAAATCAAAGTTATAAAGAATAGCACGTTGTAATTTTTCAGATTTAATCATGCACCTAAGGAGTTTACATAGTGCAAAATCTCTGATATGATAGTGATTACATTAACGATAACAAAACTACTTTTGTCTTTAATGTAGAGGCTTTGCAGTATGGCGACCTATATGGTGAATAAGATAACCTCAAAAACCTCTACAATGCGAACATGCGATGCAATCGATATTTTGCATCATGAACGTAAGCATTGCGCTTGTCCTAAAGTATGAAAATCATTTTTTGTGTTTGGGAGTGCCTTGTGCCTAGGCGCACCCGAGGCACACTTTATGAATCAAAGCCAATATTCTACGAAATCAAAGAAACTGGAATGTTGGGTGTACGACCAAGCGAAAACACAAGAAAAAAGTACGAATCGTTGAGGAAGTGGATGTTTGATGCAATCAATGAACTAGAATTCAAGTAAATAAGATGAAATAAGCAATGAACAAATCAAAATAAAGCCAGAAAAAAATTTACGAGATTCACCAAAATGGCTATGTCCTCACTTAGGCTAGAGTTTAATTATGTGTTTAAAGGATAAGAGAAAAAGCTCACAAACTTGAAAATATTACAATAGAAATGCTAAGTAATGTGTTTAGAAGAGAGAATGAGGGGAATACAAACTTAGCAATTACGGACTAGGGAAGCTCGAGATGAATTACGGGTAACTAAAATAAGGGATATAAGGGAGTATATGTAGGAAAACAATATAGGGAAGTGTTCGTTGCCCAGCAAGGCGAGACTTACTAGGGTTGCCATTAGTTGAGCACCCCAATGAATTTTCCCTATACTTGCATAAATATGGCATTGCTTTCATGAATTAAATTCTTCCAAGCATCTAATTAACCAGATGAGCATGTACATCACATGCCATATCTTCAAAACCTTGGATAAAATCTCAATTTGATGATTCCCAAAGTTAAGCTCATTTTGGCTAAATCCAATCCTTGGAACAAAACTCTTCATCAACACATTTTCACTCTAAATGGTAGATTCCAGATGCTTAGTTTGACTAAGTACACCTCGGGTGGACCAAGTCACAAACAGTTTTAACGTGTAAGGGGAGTGAGATTATTAATGTATTCCTTTGCTGGGAAATTATAATCTTCTTCCTCCTTTTGCGTCCTTAAACCTTAAAAACGAAATATCATAACCCATGGAATGTCAACAAAGAGAGCATGATATATAAAAATATACATTAAATTAGTAGTTTCTTTTTGGCATCATATGCAAAAAAGTCTCGTAATCAACCTTAGGGCAGAGCTCTGGCAGACGCTTCAAATCCTCTACGCTAGCACAAAAACCAAGTTCATGAAGTTTATAAAGTGAATCCTTCACGAGGTCAAATGTCACCGTTTCTTGATGTAGTTGCAGAAATCCCGTAAGAACATTCAAGAATGTAAATGTCTTCATCATTACCGTTAACCATGGTGGACAAAGGCAAGAACAAGAGGGTTGAGTCAGCTGGGCATTCTCCAACACATCAACCTTGCTCAAGAACATGCAATTTTCAAATTTTCCGTCCAAGAAACAATGCACATCCTCCAATATCTCGAGTAATTTTCTACAAGAACCTTCATCAAGGATATGTGTACTAGATAAATTCAGTAAAGTAAATATGAGATCTTCAGCAAGCCTAGCGTTACTTTCAACTTTGCAAACTTTTCTACGTTTTCTTGTATAATTCTTATTCACCAAGTCACCTTCAATTTTATCAGAATAATTTGGCGAACAAGTAGGTTGTTCTTTAGAGTTTGATGCACTATTTAGATACGACAAATCTTCAACCATATCACGCCATGTTGATTCTGATAAATTTGAAGGAACACTTTGTTGAGTAGTTTGAAAGGTAACGCCTATTTCCTCAGGTTGTAGTTTTTGCGATTTTCCTTTCTTTGTAAATGGAATAAGAGCAATAAATTCTCCTGAATTGATGGGGTGACTTCCTATTTGACTCTGAACACCGAGTTTCATGCCCTAAGATACACAAAGACAAAAAATTTGAAATAAACAATATTATTACTCCATAACTAAGATGCAGTGGATCATTTCAAACAATCAAGATAATGCAATCAATATAATGGAACACATTTGTACCCACAAAGAAGGTGTTTTGTGTGAGCTTTTAGGTTCAAGAGATTCACATAACTCATTCCATTACTAAGTGTTTGTCATAAGATTGGGTTAAACCAATCCCTTTCATAAGGATAATGGATAAATCCAAATTATTACCACTCATTTCTCACTAGAAATCAATTCCCTTTCTTTAGTTCTCTCTATTTCTTCTCAATCCCTTACCTCTCTTTATACCAAACAACTAGAAGTGTTAGCACTTAACATTACCCTTATCTCTCTTTATCCGTTCCCTTTTCATTACATTTCTATTTCATACCAAACAATCCCTAAATCCCTTCTAAAAGTACCGGATGACTTCCTTTCCCTAAATCTCAAAACTTGAACTTGTCATGCTAAATATCTTTCTCTCACAAAAATAGAGACTGAACACCGCAAACGGAAATGCTTACAAAATCATATCATAATGGAGAATAACAACACAAGAAAGCATACTGTGCCATCAAGTTAATATTTTGACCCCAATCCTTAACAGTATCATTCAATTTAGTATTAACAAATGCAACATATTTTCATTCATACCTTACCAGTTACCATGCACAATTTTGATCATCAGTACCATTAACTATCCTTTCATACAGATTATAAAATTTCAAACCCCAATTAAAAACAACCTCTTTGTTATTGTTAACTAGAGTAAGATAGTGTGCATCTGACCCCTCAAACCCCGACTAGATAAGAGCCACTAATGGTGTCCAGGTGAATAGATGGAATGTTGTTGTATACACAGACCCCAATCGACAGTTGAGACTATCCACTATCCAGGACCTAATCAACGAATAAAATTTGAATTTCGTTGGGAGTCATTCAAAAATGATACACAATAAGTTATAATAATTCTTGTTTAAAGTCAAAGAACTAACATCCAACAGTGTTCCACAAATATCCTATGGAATCCTTGGTAGCAAAAAGAAGCCACATTTCAATCAACTTGCAGAATCCAAAAATCTAGAAGTAAAAGCAAAATTAGAATGAAATGGCAATGATAACGAAGCATAAAATACTAGGAATAAAGTTAAAATTGGCGAATAGTGCTTACTCGAAGAAAAAGGTGAAAGTCGGAAGAAGAAGAAGAAGCGGGAGGAAAGCGGTCCTTCAAGACGAGTTTAAGGTCTGCAATTGTTTTGCTGGAAGACATAGAAATGGAGATTGATTCTCCAGTCAGACTTCGTACATTAATTTCTCGATCATCTTTGTCCTGCTCCATTATTATTTCTCACTTGAGAAGTAGTGGTGTTATCTGTTAAGAATGGGGGAGTTAGGTTTTTGGCGGGGGAACGGTAAAGCCGTACGTCGTACCAGTATATATACTCAATAGGCGATGAGAATTTTGTTTTTTTAAAAAAAAAAATCATCAATGGTGCTTCTGAATTTTAACACTTTATTAATGATATCTTTTAAGTTATTTTATTATCAATGGAATTCTTGTATAATTGTGTTATTGAGCAATTTACAGTCGTAACCTTTTTGACATTTTTCCGTCCAAAATCGTTCAAACCCGAGGTATTATAAAGGTTACAGTTGTAAAACACTCAATAGTACAAGGGTATTATTGATAATAAAAAAACTTAGAGATACCATGGATAAAGTGTCAAAACTCAGCGGTATCATTGATAATTTCTCGTTTTTTCGGTACCGGGTAGACCGAGGTATCGAAAGACAATCAAAATCAAACTCAATAAAGACGGTAGATGCTAAATAAAAAACTCAATCCTTAAAAGTCGCCACATTTTTTAATGAAATTACTAAAATGTTCTTAATTCTATTTTTAATTATAAAATCAACCATTATTATTACTAAACTAAATTTATTAATAATTAAAATTAAATAAAAAATATTAATTTTTTTTGAAAAAACAATTTTTTTAAATCGAAAAATAAACCTAGTTACACGTTTTGTGCTGAAATTTGATACATTATCACTCTTTTGGCCAAAACTTTTGATAGAGAAATCACATTATTGCAATGTTTGCAGAATTAGAACCCGGACTTCAAGATCTAATGATATATTATATGCTCAATTCCGATAACCGAACAAGAAATGACGATCGTTTAAAGTTTGTTTATGCTGAAATTTGATATATGTTTAATCTTTTGGGCATAACTTATTATTATAGAATCGTATTAACGCAAGATTTGCGGCATTAGAAACTAGATTTCAAAAGCTTTCCAATGACATATTATATGCCCAATTCCGACAACAACGTGCGACTCCACTGCAGTCCTTTCACGCGTTTTATGCAATAATACCGCGGTCCGGTCGCGCGCGACTGGATGTTAAAAATCACTGCAAACTTTAAACAGTCGTCATTTCTCGCTTAGTTGTTGGAATTGCGCATATAGTATATCGTTAGAAAGCTCTTGAAGTCTAGTTTCTAATGCCGTAAACCTCGAGTTAATACAATTTTTTATTAAAAGTTATGTGCAAAAGATTGAACATATATCAAATCTTAACACAAACAAACTTTAAATGATCGTTGTTTCTCACTCGGTTATCGAAATTAGGCATATGATATATCATTGGAAAGATATTGAAGTCTAGATTCTAATGCCACAAACATTGCAGTAATATGATTTTCCTATCAAAAGTTTTGTCCAAAAAAGTGATCATGTATCAAATTTCAACACAAAAATTTTTTTTGTAAAATTAACGATCGTTATCGATACTTACCGAATCATTTTGGGGATTATTTTCATTTTTCATAGTGTTTTGATATTGAATTTTAGTTCAAAGAGTCATTAGAAGATAAAGTTATGAAATTTCGTTAAGGGCAATATTGAAATTCAATATTTAAAGGGTGGCGACACAATAAAAAAAAGGTGGCGAAGTATAGTAATGTCCAAAAAAATGCAAAAAATCAACCAAAAAATTAAAATCTAATATGTTTGAATGAAAGTTAGCTAAAAATAAATGTGAACATATGGGTTTTACTAAATTTAAGAAAGATAATTTGGTATATGTGATCAAAAGTCAGTAATTTTACCATGATAAATAAAACAACATGTAATTTGGTATATGTGATCAAAAGTCAGTAATTTTACCATGATAAATAAAACAACATGGTGAAGGTTCTTAAAACGTTGTTGACCTGAATGTTTTAGTACAATGAGTGAATCATCTACACTATTGTATATCACTTTCTTCTATAATTATTGAATCATATTTGTTCATGCAGAAAACAATAAATTTATCGAAGTTTTAAATTTTAGATGTCAAACATATAATAAATTGTAAATAAAATAGAAATATAAAAATATGTAAAGATAAATTACACAAAATGTTAGTAACATAATTACTTAGGTCACTCAATTAAACAAAGAATACAATGTATGTAAAACAATACTCCTCAATCTTCGGGTTTGCTCCTCAAAGAATGGCATAAGGATTAAGATATGTTGTTAAGTATAATCTCTCAATAAAACAATGTTCAAATATGAACCAGAGGTACAAGTATTGGTGGGATGAGTGGAGTGAGTTGCAGTGTAGTCCATGTCTTCATTCTTTCTTTCATATCTTCAATTCAAGTAAAAACCGTATGAACTCCGGGTCTTACTCACGGTCTGAAGCAACAAGAATTGAGTAAGAGTTCACATCAATGGAGGATAAAGATAAGATTGGACCTTCAATGGAAGATGTAAGAGAGATAAAATGCAAGATGAAAAATGGTTAATGGAGGTTTGTTCATTCGAGTCTTCACTTAATTGTACTTCTATTTTGGTTTGTCAAATTGATCTATTTTTGTTCCTGTTTTTCAATCGATTGGGCAAATCAACGAGTAACAGAAGCAAAATTGTATCGAATTGTATATAATTTCTCAATCAATGAATTGAAGCAAAACTCAAAATCAGAAAAAACGAATTGAAGTCACAGAAAGTGCCAAACCCTAAAGATAATCAGAGAAATTTGTTGTCCTTGATTTTCTCTCTCTCCTTAGTTCTTACCATTTATACAGCAAGTCATTATTGAGGTCATTTAAACTAAAATTAGGTGTTGAACTTTCCTCATAAATTTATACAATTTCAAATTCAAATATACAATAATTATCTCTTTATTGCATATTTCAAATTCAAATAAGTTTTTTTTTTTTGATTCGAAATTCAAATATATTTTTATTACTTCTATTGTTCTCCAAATTATGAGTAGAAACTGACAAACCTAAAGACTGGCATAATAATGTTTGACATAATCATAGATGAATAATGTGCAGTCTCTGGATCGTCAAGAAGCTAGCAACGTTGCAAGGCAAAGGTATACCATCTTTCTATTTCTTTTCCATGTTCGGTATTCCATCATAGTATGATTTATAATTTCTATCACGGAATTTCTAATAGATTTTTTTCAACAGTTAATTTATGTTACTGGAAATCTTCTGTTTTTTTGTCTATGTCAAATATCAGTTATTACAACAACAATGGCAAAACCTTCATTCCAAAAAGATTATGGTCGGCTACCTTCATCAATTGATCAGTTCTTGTGGTCATCATAGTAAAATAAAGCTCCATACACCAAATTAAATAGCACATCATTAGGTCAAACAATCTAGCATGGTCCTCAGCAGTTTGTTATTCACAATTAATTTAATAGAGGTTATATACTTTTATTCTCTGATGACTGCGCTAATATTCTTTTAATTTAATCAGTCTTCCGATAGAATAAAACTAAATTTATGACCAGCATTATCCAAACATGTCATCCACAACTCTAAATTAAAGCAATATAGAGTCAAAGACAACAAACAAAGAAAATCTCCCAGTGAAATGTTGATGATAGATTCTGTAAATTTTAGGTAGTTCATACTCAATATAACAGAATCATATATATTTCTGAATGCATTACCATTCTTTTCTTTTCTCAGTAATGTGCAAATGCTCATATCTAGATGAGGAAGATTTGAAAACCAGAAGACAACGAGTTGTTCTTCCATATTCAACTTCATCCTCTCAAGTTACTACACCAAAAAATCTGATTTCTTCCCCTTCATCGTCGACGTCCCAAAGAGAGATTTCAACTACATTCTTTTCCTCTCCGAGATCACTAAGGGAAGGATCAAACACTCCTAGATTTTCTTCATCATCCCGACCATCACAAGCCCTGGAAATCAAGGATGAGGCTAAGAGTGGTGGGAGCACTCCTAGGATATTCCTCCCCCAACTCAAGCGAGGGAAACTTAAAAGGCGTGTTACTATTGGCTCCACATTATCTTCTAGCAGTGGTGGTCCAGGTGATGTAGAGGAGCCTGATTGGCCTCCTTTTGCGGATGAAGACTACATTGTCTTCTGCTTTGAAGAGGATGGTGCTTTTCATGTTGTTATGGAAGACAGTCCCAAAGCTATCGCTCGAAAGGTTAGATTATTTTGTATGCTAAATTGAAGTATCAAGTTTGCAATATGAACTAGGAGAACATATTTGAATATGAATTTAACAATATGATGATATGTAGTTTAAGAGTAACTTACCATCAAAATTAAGTCTCAGAAGAACGAATATGTCTAGAATGACACTGATCAATACAAATGGAGGGAGTATTAGATGTATAGTTGTCAAATTAGGAAGCATATTGTTACAATTTTTCTTATGTTTGATGGGAACTTGGGTGAGTGCAGCTTCGATGTGAAGAACATGACAATGCCACTTGTGCATGTAGTGATGAAAACAGGGTTGGCAGCCACTTAAAGATTATAAATAGAAGAGATTGTTTGTTACCAAATAAAGAGGTCAGATGAATTTCTCTTCCGAGTCAAAAAACACAAAATCATTAGTAGTTTTCAGCATAGTCCAATTTACTGGTTCTTTGCTTATAAATTACAATGGATGCAGGCTGATGAAGAAATGAGTTTCCAATTGAGTCCTAAACTGCAGCAAGTTGGAACTGATGTTGGTGATCATTTGTCGGAAAACAACAAAATTGTGCTTAGAAATGAATCGGCTGAATCAATGGAATGCAGAAATGGTTCGGTTGAATCAACAGATTCCAGTCAATTGGATGATGAAGAGCAAATTCAGAACGAACATAGCCTTGACCTTGAACATCCATCATCCCCCTGGAACTTGATAGGAGATGATGCCAACAATTACAATGTTCTTCCTGATTTTAGAAAAGGATTCTTTTCGCCTAATACAGAGGTAAGATCTATCCTATTAGAAAAATAAACAACTTTAATGGCTATTTAGTATCAATCATGCAGATTTGCTCATTTTTTCAGGTCGATGAGGAAGAAGTATTTTTGAGTCCGAAATCCCAACTGGCAGTGATGATTAGGATTGATGATCTCTTGAAGGGTGATATTGATTTATCAAGCATAGAGTCTGATCAATCGAGCGGCTTCAGTGAATCAGATACTAGAGATAACGACGATGATCAACTCAAGGTGAATAAAGAACTGGCTTCCGAGTCTGCTAAATCAAGTATTTCAAATCACTCAAATGGGAGCTCAACCTCTTTTAAGTTTCCTGTGTAAGTTGATCACCCCCAATAAAATTTGTGATGGATGATAATGTTTGTGATGATCTTGTTAAGATGAATATGTGTGTTAATGTTGTAGATTGGAATGGGATTGGATCGGTAGTCCAGTGACATGGCCAAAATCAGGGAGTGCTCGTTTCAGGAGATACAAATCTCGGCCTGCGTGTCTTCGATGTTGTAAATTCTGAAATAATGTATCCATTTTTTTTCTTCAACCAATGGAATGGAAAATTGGCAGGGAATTATGAATAATTGAATTTTCAAGTACATTTTTGCTAACAAATCTATTAGACATTATCTCCTGAAGAAATCAAAGCGCACAATTTATACCTACAACAAATACTGCCTTGTGCTAATTTTTGCTCATTCCATTTTTTTAGAGAAATTTTAAAAATTTAGTTCAAAAGCCAAACAATAGGAAGCTGCTTTATCTGATTGCAAAAGACAATTTGGAGCACAATTTTGAAGCTTTCTCCATGTGTGCCTTGCATGATAAAGATGTGATGGCCACAAGCTAGATTGCCTCCATGGAGTATTAAAATAGATCTGGTTTGACGGCTTTGGACTTTAAAATTCAGCATTGGTTTCAGTCGTAAAAACAAACGACTGAAGATGTAATCGTGCTTTGGCTGCAGCCAGAAGTGAATCCTCATCTTGCTTTTCTTTAGCCATAGCTACTGCAGCAGCATACGCTTCTCGGGCTTCCTCCATTTTTTGCATCTCATTGTCATCCATATCATCCTAAACAAATCACTATCGGTTGAGAATCAAGAACATCTAGAAACGTGTTTTTAGCATTTTCAGTATCACATATCATATCAGGATGAAGGTGAGGAGTCATCCAAATAGGTTTGGTTTGGTCTAATTTAATATAACATTATGTTACCCCAATACCATTTGGATTGCTCCCACCTAGGCAGAATTTGGAGAGTCAGATGTACGCAATCTTAACCTTGTTAGTGATAACAATGAGTTTGCTTTCGATTGACCCTTGGTAGCAAACATTTTCATCAACTTCACTTAAATAAAAGAGGCTTGAGTTAGGAGTAATGTAAGTTTGGCAGCCACAATATATGAATCATATAAAATTTCAAACAAGATATGCATAAGGATCCAACAAAGACATGAAGCACATCCTTTGAATAAGATGAACACTCGATGGACTTACCAAACATACTAAATTAGGGAGATGATCCGTATAGAATGATGTGACATCATAGTCATCAACAAATATTACTGCATCGTCCAATTCCTGGGACAAGCCTTCAAATATATGCATCATTGATGAAATTTGTGAACGCATAGAATCCAGTTCAGCTTGAAGCCTCTCCACTTTTTGATTGGATGTCTTGGCTTCCCACTGTAGCTTCTCGACGGCAGCTTGTTTGTCTGCTAACTTTATCTGAGAGAGAAAAAACAGGATGATATTCAAATAACGAAATATTGCAAAGCTCAAAATACACGTTCCTGAACAACTACTTCAAGTGTAACACCCCGACCCCATCAGACCGTCTATGACTACCCTTGGAGGATGTAGACTGGCACCACAGACCAACACAAGTCTTTTCAATGCATTTTAGCCTCACTTGTGAGCACCGGAAAAACTTCTCAGGAGCAGGAGGTACTCATCCTAAGATTGCTCGCCACCAAACACGCTTAACTTTAGAGTTCTTAGCAAATGAGCTCCTTGAACAAAAAATGAATCTTGTTTATATGGGTATTTTATCAATCATTTTTAAAGTTCAACCCGGGGTATCACACATTCACACTCACTCCCATTTAAGAATGCAACGTCCTCGTTGCGCCTTAGTTTTAGGATTTTTTCTCCGCTAGATGCACTAAACACACTATCAGTCACGACCACGGGATTGCTCTGATACCACTTGTAACATCTCGACCCCATTACACCACTGATGACTACCCATGGAGGATGTAGAGTGGCCCCAAGACCAACACTAGTCTTTTCAGCGCACTTTGCCCTCACTCATGTGCACCCAGGAAAACTTCCTAATAGGTCACCATCCTAAAATTGATCCCACGAAGCATTCTTACTTTGAGTTCTTAGCAAATGAGCTCCTTGAGAAAAAGATACATCTTGTTTATATGGGTATTATATCAATCCTTTTTGAAGTTCAACTTGGGTCGTCACATTAGGTTTTGTAAATTTCGAAATTTTCTTAGATAACTTAGAGAATCGGCTGAAAGAGCACAAAACAACATCAACTTACTTCATTACATGCAAAGGTTTAATGAGTAAACAACACCAACAGAGCTACTAAAATCTTGTAAATTTAGCTAATGACATCTTATGCTATTGAAGACCAACCCAACATTTGTTTTGTTTAATCCCAAATCATCATCTGCAACAAAACTAGAACAATCTGCTCACCCAAGTGGATATCAAACCAATAATAAATCAAACATGATATACTTTCTTTTTCATAATCAAAGCTAAAACTTTTCTCATCCATCAATTCTTTTTCCACTTAAGTTATAAGGAAAATTATAACAAATTGCCATTAGACTAGGGATCAAAAAGTTGAGCTTTCAGAGAAGAGAACGTAGGGGTAGTTGAGATGCGTGATGAATGAGTGGGATTAAAGGATAGCATTTGACATACGAAAGAGCATGGAGTCCCACATATTTGAGGACAAAGCAAAAGAAAACCGCCTAAGTTGGTTTGATCATGTGCAAATCAAACTAAAATGCATCGATACAAGAGCAAAAGGTTGTAATATTAAGAAGTTTAGAAGAGGAAGAGGTAGGCCGAAGCTTACCTCAATAAATAGAGTAAAAAATACTGTGAAAAAGTGGAGTTCGTAATAGCATATGACAAAAAATAGGGAGGACTAGAGGAGGAGAACATATACATAAACAATTATTGGAACTTATTTTGTTAGTTGTAGATTACTAATTATTAGTATAGACAGGGATGAATAATCTTTGTCAACGTTATGATTTGTTCTGGTTCATGTAGTTGACCTCATATTGTTGGGAAGACTTTGGCATTGTTGTTGTGATGCTGTATTCATCAAGCACCTATACATAAATCCAATACTCTCTATAATATACTCCCTATCCTTTTAAGTGTAAAAAAAAAAAAAAATTACTACCGTGACTTTGGGCGAAAATGTTGCACTTTAAAAAGGCAAACATATTATGAGAAGTTGGAACTAATCAGCAATAGTGAAATCCCTACTTTAGGAAAAAGTAACTTCAAGAGAAATTCATCTCGAAGTAAAACAAACTCAGCGTATTAAACATGGAGATATGTGAGACTGAAAGTGGTAGGCAAACAGTTAACTTAAATTGAAATGAACTAACTAAGTTGTGGAAAACAGGGAGTGTTCAAATTCTGAACAGCACTTAAGTAGCAGGTTCAGCTATATACCTCTCATCTATCTTCGACTCTATTGCATATTAAGTAGAAAAAGTCCGAGGCGCACCAAGGCAATGCGATATGCATCGCCTAGGCACCAGCATAGATGAGGCAAAACATGACATTTTTTGGTTCATAAGTCAGCTTTGTTGCACCTTGGTTGTACCTCTCGCAGCCCACCTATGTTTTACGATACCACCCCACCCTAATTTGTTCAAGGTACTCTTACACTAGGAGGAAATGAAAGGAAAGAGAGGGGAAGGACATGGAAGGATTGCATTTCCCTCATTTTAAAACCAATAGGGGAAGGGAGGGAAAGGAATTGGAAGGAACAAGGAAGTACTCCTTCACATTCTAAACAAAACAAATCCTTCCAACATTTGAAATAATTGAAAGAAAAACACACCAATCTCCCATCCCATCCCATCCCTTTCCCTCCCTCTCCTTTCCTCCTCTCCCCTCCCCTTCCATTCCTTTCAAAATTTTATCCAAACATAGTATTAGTCTCAAGGGCCTTGTGCCTAGGCACACATTTTAAAAAAAAGTTTGTCATTGATTACAGATCCAAAATCTGTACGTGCACTTCATATCGTAGGTTACAGCCTACAGGCTATATATTCTGAGAAAAATACAGGATATAATATATATCAAGACACAAAGACCTTTTCAATTGAACATAATGTTGGTGGCAAAAATTTTCCGTCCTGCATACATTTTCAACTTTCTTGTTCTGATGCTTGCTAAAAATTACCATAATTCTTTTCATCACTTTTTCGTCTAAAGTAGCAAGCCTATGTTACTCGGAAAGGGGTACGGGTATGGGGTAGAACTCCGTACAAGTGTGAACTTGAGTATGCATGATGGAAATTTTTAAAATACATGATAGTCTAAAATGAAGTGTCGGTCTATAACAACCATGTCCAAGTATCTAGGATCAAACACGTAGACGTGAGGTAAAACAAAGGCTCTATGTATAAACCCTTCAATCAACCTTAGCAAAATCAGAAAATAGGTGAATATCAAAAGACAAATAGACCCTTATTAAGCTTCCCTAAGTTATCAACCCCAGCTAACAGTTCCATTAGCTTTGAACTTTAGCATTATAAATGAATATAGAATGAGGACGGAAATTCAGTGTTTTGGAGGAGATCATAAGAAGAAAACCAGGAATAAAAACCCATAGAATCATCCAAAACTCTGCTGGGTAGGATTCTGACAAAGAAAACAGAATCCAGATTTCTCACAAATCAACTCCATCAAATCTGACTTCGAAGGTTTTTTCATAGTCTCTAATTTGTAGGAAAAAAATGTGCACATTATCACATTTTGCTTTAAACAAAAAGAGTTCCACTAACAAACAATGATACAGAAGTTTTGAATAGCAGTTTTGGGGCCTGGGTTGTAAGGCTTTAATGAATTAAGCAAGATAACATTTGATCGTCCTGACAAGAAAAGCCCTCCATTATCACCAATCCTCCAAAATAAATTGTGTTCTCAATCAGTAACCACCATGCACATGACCAAAGATGAAGCTTGTCACATGAGCTCAAAGGGGGAAGAGGCTCATGAAAGAAACCGAGACCCAAGCAATCCAGTCAGTCTATTGAAGACCATATCTGTTCAAAATACTATGAACCAAGGGAATCACCATCAAATGGTGAAATGCCGCATTCAATTCCCTACTTAAGTGATGCTTTGGACAACAAATAGAACCGCCTTTTCAAAATAAAACCAAGTTTACACAACAACTTCTATTGTTATAATACATGTCCATTTAACGAGACTCTTCATTTCACCTCAATTTCAATCCTTGTCTCTGACATGGGTATGATTTACCAACACTAAAATGCGCTTAGTCTTTAGAAAACAATGAAGTCCTTGAAAATAGGACAGCCGGTCACCTTGACACAAGCCTGTGTCTAGCATGGATATCACAATTTTGCTCTACATAGATCCATGTTTGTCCATCAATACATCAACGCAAAAGAACCCTTATAATGTTAGTGTTTGGCCTTAGAGCTAACCAGCGTAAACAGTTCATCAACTCCAGCAGAAAAAAAAATAACATAAGTGCTCACAAACCTTAGCAATTTGTGAATTTTTCATAGAATATAAAACGATAAGCAAATAAATTAAGAGTGTCATCAACTTACTTTAGCTGTTAACAAGCATAGCAATTGTTCAACACCGCATAATATATAAGCAACATGCAAAAACACATAAATTTTGACAAGTAAAGAACCAAGAAAAGGAATACCTTTGCATCATTAAGCTGGGATTCACTTGATTTAGTAAGAGAAACCTTCTCATTAGCAAATTGTTTCAGCTCATCAACTTGTGATTGCATAGCACTGATCTTACTCTTAGCCGCCTCCACTTCTTTCAAAAGTTCATCTTTTTCAGATAATTGCCGGTGTAGATCCTCCAGTTGTTCCCTAAGAAAGTTCAACTCTTCTTTTTCTGCAGCCATACTAGCTGAGGAAACAGTTGAATGGTCATCTGGTATTTCATCTCCATCATACTTAATATGCTTGCCTTGCACTTTGTCTCCATGCTTAGACTTAACTCCATTCCTATTATTCTGCAGGAAGCAAAAATACTCAATTCAGGCACACAACTTTAACAGTCATTTTCACCCACAACAACCTAATTGTGTTGGATAATAATCTTCTTAATTCATAAGCATCGCCTGTTGATAAAAATAAACCAGCATATCATCATCTTTTACTTCTGAACAGTGTAACATGCTTCGCTAATCACGTCGCGAACTGCGAATTGGAAAAAGCGAATTATGATCATTTTTAGCTACTTTTGAACCATTTTGCGCAAATAGCGAATTCGAAAGGTGAACAGCGAATCATGTTTTGCTTCTGAAATCTTAAGCAATGTGATTTAAATTATCATTAAATTGAAAAAATTTAATACAAATTTTCAGTTTTCCATGCATGGAACATCCCAAATTCTTGGTTTAAAACTTAATACATTGCAAAATTATCAAATTCTAGTCTGCATTTTGTTTTAGACCACAATCATACATGATCAGAAAGTTCATTAAACCAAATACAGAAGTAAAAAAAAAAGAATCAAACTGTGATAATTATTCATTATCTCGAAAATCAATTCATGAAATTACCAAAACTAGGAGAAATTATGAAAAGGAAGGAAAATAATACCTTTTTGGAATCTCTAGAAGGAGTTTTGGTATAAATTATGGAAGCCCTTCTTGTGATGGATCTATCAGAATTCCGGTCCTAAAAATCAAATTAAAAATTCCCAATTCAAATCAAAACTCCCCATAATTGAAAGCAATCTAAAATGCATTAAGAAATTAAATGAAAAAGGGAAGATACCACGGTAGAATTGCCACAAAATGTGAGACAAAATCTCGAGAATTTCCCCATATGAATAATAAATTGATCTTGTTCCCCCACATTTCCCTCAAGAAAAAACACAAATTCAAAAAAGATAAAAGAGGAAAGCGGGGGGAATTACAATGAGAGATTGAACGAGAGGAACAATTTGAACGAGGTCATTGTAGAGAACCGGATCCAGATCATTGGGTCCGGATTTGTTAAGGCGGTCGCCATTGAAATTGTAGGTTCCCGAAGAGTTCTCGTTGATTTGCACGTAGTCTTCTCGTCCTCTTACTGTTCTTCCTGTTGAGTACATATTTTCTATTGAATTTCCAGAAATGTTGGAAGTAACAGTGTCAGTGTGAGTGATGCTGCGAAAGAGGGATTGAATTTTTGATGATTCTTGGCTGCCGATGGCGTGAGGGTAGATATGTCATTTTGAATTCCACCTGAAATTAATCGCAAACTAAATTTTAATAAGTGAAAATTGTCAAAAATAAAACTCCGTGATCCGCTAAAAATAAATTCAATTTATTATACATTTTAAAATAAATTTACATATTTTCTATAATTATTTAAAATAAATTTAATAATTATTTATTTTTAATTTCTTACTTAATAAAGCTTTGAAGATGATTATAAAATGGATTTATTTTTAACAAATATAACTAATAAGTGAGTTTATATAAAAATAAATAATAAGTGGCTTATTTTCAGCAAATAAATAAAATTTATTATATTATTAATAATTTTTCATTTTAATTATTGGCTATCAGAATTGAAGTTTATTTCGAGATCCGAATAGATATTTTTTTTTCTACCCAAATCTAAGTGTCTTATTCAACCTACTAGTCTTCAAATTCAACTTGTGCATTTCATATTCTTTAGATGTAGTCATTTATATTAATGTGTTTTTGGCATTGAACAAGCTACCAAGATCGAACTAATCATTCTATGTACTAAAGTAAAGACTACCTAATGACACTTGTTAGTCTCTGGTAAAAAAATTTCTCGCTCAAATTAGCTTTTCACATACATTTTCTTATAACTTCATTGTAGCTTTTACGACAAGATTACTATACATTAATACATGTTATTGAAATAAGTTTAACTATTAATTTTGTCTATTTAAGACTAAGGAAAGTTATATCTTTATATGTATTGGAATATATATATGTAATTTTAGTAACATTGAAAACGAATTTTCTTCCCTTTATATGCATTGGAATATTAGATGTGATTTTAGTAAGATTGAAAATAAATTTTCTATTTAAGATTTAGCTTCTATATATTAATAAAAATCACTGTGATATTTTCTACCTCTAAATTGAGTATGCCTCTTTATTTATACTGTATATTATTTGTCATCATTCTATATACTAAAATGTTTACTAAATGAGATTGATAAATAACTTTATTGAGTAAGTGGCTAATATACAAATATACATTAATTACAATAAAAATAATAGCAATAAAAATAAATAACTTCCTAGAAGGTGTGCCTTCCTTTCATGCTGATGTAGGGAAATGGTTCTCTTGTCAGTGGTACTTTTTGTACTGTTTTATTCCGGATTAATGAAATTTTTTCTTTTTCCAAAAAGAATTTTTAAATAATTATATTAGTATTACTCCAACCTAAAAGCAATACTATATGACAAGTCTTTAAAAATAAAATTATAAATTTCTTAGCTTTAAAATTATTATATTAGTATTACTCCAACCTAATAATAGAGGCACCAAATCAATCAAAATAAAATTGCGTGACTTTTTGTCAATATTAGTTATTAATGAATAATTATTAAATAAAAAAATTTGATATAATAGTTTTGTAAGATATTTCTTGTAAGATCGTAACTCAAAAAGATTTTGTAAATCAAATATTTGATTATTATTGGTTATATTAGGTATACATAGTTTTTCTCATATGCTTAATTTATTTACATACACAAATATTAGGTATACCCAATTATTTGATAATTTGTAAATTTCTTAGTTTTAAAATAAACTAATAAGGATTATTATAATAGTTGGTCATGCATTCGACCATTGGCTTTAAAAGAAATTTCTCTATTTTACCCAACATTTAGTGATAGCCTAATAGTGACACCAAATCAATCAAAATAAATCCGGGTGACTTTTTGTCAACATTAGTTATTAATAAATAATTATTAAAATAAAAAAGAAATTTTGATGTATTAGTTTTGTGAGATATTTTCTGTAAACCAAAAACATTTTGTAAATCAAATATTTAATTATTACCGATAATATTAGTATATGTGGTTTTCCTTATATGTTTAATTTATTTACTTGCACAAATATTTACACTATACCCAATTATTTGAAAACCGTTCTATTATATATAAAAAAAGTTTGTTACTTAATAAGATCGTTCAAAATATTTATCATCTTTTAATTTTTAAAAATTTTTAAATTACAACTCGATTTATCCAATATTTTAAAGGATACTTTTAACAATGGTCATTAAACTTCATAAATTCAATTTACAAGTCATAAATAATCATGAATTACATTTGAGCACAAGTTTTTATAAATTTTAGATTTTATAAAAAACGTGTTGCAATTTAAAGTATCTTAGTGTACATTTTGCTTCTATATATAAAGTCATCCAACATAAAAAATAATTTAATTATCGACTTATTGTACATAATTTACTTATAGACGTATTGTACAATATTTCAATTGCTTATCGCCTTATCGGTCTTTAGTTGTCTTTCCATTGATCTGATGTTGAAAACTCATTTGAAAAAGATTATCAAATGTTTGAGTCAGTCTAAAATTAAATCTTATATTTTGATTAAGTTTTATTTAATTATAATTTATAAACGCCTCCAATCACTAACGACGTGTGTAAGTGTGATCGGACATAAACTATAAAGGAACCTTCCCCATCAAACGAAAAAGTTCTAGAAACTTTACATTCAAATTTCACCACCATAATAAAAAACCCAAACCCATCAAGAAAATGGAGTTTTGGAGCGAAGTAACAAGCTTCGCAGAAGAAGCTGCAAAAAGATCACATGAACGCCCACAAGGGTTAGCTGCTCAAGTATTGTATCGGGCTGATCAGATTAAGTCTCTTTCTCTCCTTGATTCTCTTAATTTGTCCACTGATCAGAAGCAGCAGGTTTCCGCTCAAGAGCTTGAGAGGTTTGGGATTAATGGTGAATTGAGGGAATTTGTCAAGGAAATTACTATGACTACTTTTCAGGATTCCTCACTTCTTGGTATGTATTCTTGATTCTTTTTATCTGGATTGTTCTGTTTTTCCATATGTTAATTTTTAATTTGAAAATGTGGGTGTTTTATGTTTTGGATATTTGAATTTGGGATTTTTGATTGCTTTGCTTTGTTGTTTGAATGCTGAGTAAATTTGAAACTTTGAAGTTTGAGTTTTCTGATATACATAGAATAATAGCCTATGCCTATCTAATACTAGTAGTTATCTTTGTTCCTCGAGGCTGTAACTTCACGTGGTATTGAGGAAAGGCAAAAGGAAGAATGTTAATAATTGAATTAGAAGAATATGTATTTGATTGGATAGATTGGTATCAAAAGAGTAGAGGGTCTATTTGAAATTAATGTCATTCTTGTAATGCAATGGAGATGGCATATTCAAGAATAGGCTCAAATTTTCTTTGCTTCCATGCTCATTACTTATTAGGTTGTCTAGGCTTAAAATGAAGGGATAAATAAATCATCTATAGCACTCTCAAGCCGTTTAGCATTTCCCTTTCTAATATAGTGTTGTTTGTATCCATATGAAATTATATTAGAATCTCATGAGTAGGAATTATATAGCAAGGATGTAGTTTAACCATAATGCTCCGTGGTAGTCTCTTTCCTTGTGATAATTGAGGAGACTTGGAATTTGGTAGGATGAAGATGTGGATTGAGATGAATCTAACCTGATAATAATTTGTATGTATGGTCAAACTATGCTTTGCAATTCATAAAAATTGGAGGTGGTATTTTCTTTAGTATTCTTGATAGATCATGTGAGGAGCAACCTTTCCATCACGGAGTTCTTTACAAGTAAACTCACATCTTCATTTTTGATAAATCGTGTGATAATAATGGACGTGAAATTTGTAAGAAAGAAGGGGTCATCAATGTGTTGCTTGCAAAACTTAAGTGTAACCTAGAGTAAGGTCTAATAATATAGTCTGATAATACGAATTTGTAAAAGCTTCAAGATAAACATGAGGAATCCTCCCTCCCTCAAGAAAAAGGGAGGTAATTAGATTAGAAAAGTTATAGTTTCACGTGTACTTTACAACTTTGTTACTATAAGGTTAAAGTTGTATATATTCGACCTCCTAAACCTTACTTACGTGGAAGCATATATAGGAGAATTTTTGGATGTGAAATCTGTGAATAGTAAAACCATGGCAGTTCTTTTAAAGTTTAAGAATTGGAGATTTCCAGAGTACACTGAATGCTTAGAGCTAGACTTGAATGGTGCTAGTGAAATAGGATTCGTAAGAATTTGATTATGGGGGACTTAGTTGATTAGTATTAGATAGGTCTGAATAAAGTATAACCTGCTTTTCCCATGTTGATTTGTTTTAGTTAATGTAGCCGAGCCCATATTGTTGGGATTATTAAAGCTTAGGCATTGTTGCTTTGTTGAATTACATGAGGTGGGAAAAACTTTTGAGTGAAATTTGCTAATGAAATCGACGAGGATTGAGATTTTAATGAAACATAAGGACTTGGGAGTACATCAAGATATATATATATATAAACAATAACTTACTTCGTACTACTTTCATGCAATGTCCAAGAGCCAACTTGTCAATTTCTTTTAATATATGACAATTTGAAATATGTAGGTCATTCTTTTCTGATTTGTTTCCTCCTGGTATCTTCTCATGTGTACATACTTACTCCATCCTACATTGAAGTTCCATTTGACCCTGGTTGTAATTTTAAAAGTATGGTTTTAAAAATAAAGTAGGTGGAACTGGATGATGAGATAGTTAAAGGTGATCAAAATAGATGTGGCTTTAATCAATAAGCACAAGATCCGATTTTGACGCGAACCAAAAATCAGACCCAAAACCGATTCGATAACCCAAATGAAAACCTAAAGATAGTATAATGATGAAGGAGTCGATGTGATGGATGATGAACTTCTTTAAAAGAAAAATGTTATTTATATTGCAAAATTGTTACAAGAAACATGATTGTATGATGGATGAAGTAAAATGAAATTGATCAGTGTAAATGGATTTTGTAATATGGTTAGGACACTTCTTCTTATCCAGAGTCCAGCCTATTCCTTTGACATTTAAAATCTCAGTGACAAGAAATGTTTGGTTATGCTTTCTTTAGGTATGCTCCTTTGGGTTTAATACTAGATATTCTGTTATTGCTTCTGGGGTTTGCAGTTGCCATTGTTGGCCAGTTGGTTTCATCATAAATGAAAATTTTCACTTTTTGCTGAGTTTTGTTACTACACCTCTCCTCGCAACATTACTTGTCTTTGTTTCTTTCCCTGAGCTTGCTGTTGTGCTTCATTTTTGGCTGAGGGGATTGAGGAGAAGAGAACTAGAGTTCACTTTGCGTGAGAAAACAGTACATGTTGGATTGTCTTAGTGATGTGGGAGAACTCTAAAGTTTTGGTATGTGCTAATATGAAGTAATGCAATTTTCACCAGATGATGCTCCAATATCTAATCTTCCCAAAGTCTCAAATGTATGGCAGGACCTTACGGAGTGGCAGGCAAGACATGCCACTCTTATGCTGTCAACTGTAAAGGTTTCTCCTCTGTTTTCTCCTATTTTCTTTGGCATTGCATATACACATAATAATTGACTTCGTCAATCATATTTCGTGATGGCTTCTATGCTTCATGCTTTTGTTGAGTGTGATTAACAACTGAAGAGAGAATGGTAGATAAGCTCGGAAGAAAAGCAAATATCTCCGTATCTCGGTTTGATGGACATAGTGGGGTTTTGAAGTTTGTGTAAAAAAAACTGACCTTTTGAAGAAGATGAGAAGTAGAAAAGAGGAAGATGTAGATATAAAGATCAGATACAGGCATAAATTATAGATAGGTACAAGCTCTCGAGAGGCTTTCTTCTTTCCCAAATGATTTAAGAAACTCGCTACCAAAAACCTCAAATATTCCGATGCCATATTTTCCTTTCTTCTCTTCTTCTTAGAACTCTTTATCCTTTGATTCCTTTCCTATCTCTCGTTTTCTCTAACTATATATCTTCTCGTGCAACTTGCAAGCTACTTCTAACCAAATAGTATGCTGATACCATAGTACCCCTCTACCTTGACTATGCCACCAAGAATGTCCTTTACCTTGTTAGTCTGCAGTCTAAACAATTAACAGTGCATTCACCATAGCCTTATGGACCTAATTATCTTGCATCATTCTAATTTATAAGTGGTTGCTAACTCGTACCCAGTTTTCATATGTTCTACATAGAGGGTGGAATTGTGAGGCCTTTGAAGCATTCTTCACGTTTCCCAATAATTTGATTACAAAGTAACTTATCAGTTTCTCTCCTATTACCCATGGAAAATGTTGGAATTAAATTATATGGCTTTTACACTATGAAATGTATACTTGATTCCGTATTAGCTTGAAATGTGCACAAGAAGACAGCAATACGCTTTTGTTTCTCTTCTATGTCAGCTGTCCCTTATATTTTATTCTTATAATCAAGTTTGAGACAAAGATACAACGAGGCAAAGTTAAAAGAGAAGGAAAAGGAAGCTGCTAAAAGCATTTTTGTGCCTAAAATGCAAGATTTGGATGTCTTTCTGATGGGAGATCTTGGAGACAGTGACGAAGGATCAGGTGCTTTGGAGTAACTATTTTGACAATTTTAGTTTTTTGTGGCCCTTTTCTGATCTGCTAGTTTTCATCTATAGCATTCATCTACTCTTTTAGTTACTAAATTTGTGACTATATGAGATATGTTCGGTAAGATACATAATAATTTAGTGTTGCTACCCAAGAGTTTGACACAAATATTAAATAATAGTTTAGTTGTTGAGGTTTGAGGAAATAAAATTAAGATGTTAAACTGTGTGGATGATACAATAAGAGAAAACAATGGTGTGAATGAGAATTAGAAAAAGTGTAAGTGAAAATGTAGCTAACTAAGGCGCAGTTTGGTACACCTTTAAAAATAAGTAATCAGTCAAAATAAGTAAAAATCAGTGAAACTTAGTTATAAATAACTAAAATCTGTTACAATCAGTAAAAATCAGTTATAATCGGTAAAAATCAGTTTTAATAAATAAAAATCAGTTACAATATCAGTTGAATTTTACATGGCCTTAAGTTGCGCATGCAAAAAATTGGAAAATCTGGCAAATTGGGAGGAGGAGTGAGTAAATTAAATAGAGTGCAGATGCTTTGAGTAAATTAAATTGTTGATATATTTTAATGAATTTTCACATGGTAATATTTGTAAATGTAAAGAAGAATTCTAAACATAGAAAAATTATCAAATTACAATTTTATCTCATTTGTCTTTCTCTTTTCTAAGAGACTTTTCTTTTGAACTCAACATTTATTTCTGGTGTTGATAAATAGGAATGATGAATGAAAGTCATAATCTTACAAATGACGACATTTTATACACCATCATTTTGCTACTCACCTCATTTGATTAACTTTAAGCCTTTGAGTTATCCATTTCATTTTTAATCGAAAAATTTGATATTAAAAATCCAACCTTTCACTCATCTAATGTGAATAATCCAACCTATGGATTATTTTTTAAATGATCCAACCTTTCCCCTTTGTTTGCTGTCAGCATACTTATAGGGTATGCTAATAGCAAACTAAGGGCAAAGATTGAATTATTAAAAAGTAAAAGATGCTGCTAGCAAATTAAAGACAAAGATTGAATTATTAAAAAATAATTTAAAGGTGAGATTATTCACAGCGGATTGATGAAAGGTTTGATTATTAATATCAAATTTTTCGATTAAAAATAAACAGGGTAATTCAAAGGCTTAAAGTTAATCAAATGAGGTGAGTAGCAAAGTGAACGTGTATAAAATGTCGTCATTTGCAAGATTATGACTTTCATACATCATTCCTATTTATCAACACCAGAAATAAATATTGCGTTCAAAAGAAAAGTCTCTTAGAAAAGAGAAAGGCAAATGAGATAAAATTGTAATTTGATAATTTTTCTATGTTTAGAATTCTTCTTTACATTTACAATATTACCATGTTGATTATATTTCATCAAATACTCGGTCATTGAAAAAGCGTCATTTAAAATTAAGAGGTCTTTCTTTAGATTATTGTATGATATGATACGATGATTTCGCTATCTTTGTCTCACTTAGTTTGTGCAAATTTTCAAATATATTAATCGATGTTCTAATGCATCTTAATGTGCATAATTATAAATTATAAAAAGTTGATATTAATAAATTACATTATAACGAATCAAATAAGATTTCAATTGGCTATGATTTAATTTATATATTTGGAATAATTCAAATTAAGAGTGTTAGGAATAATGTTAAAAACTAAATTGGGTAAATGAAGGGAGTATGTTTTAAGTATAGTTGAATTTGAATAAGAAGTGTTAAAAACTAAATATGGTATAGAAGTTTAAGGTATCTCAAGAAGAAGTTTTTTTAAAAGATAAGTTGGAAATTGGTAAGAAATAGATTTTTTGTTCGAATGTCAAAAGGAGAGAGAGATTTTGTGTTTTGGGTTTTTCAAGAATATATTTTTCCTATCTTACAAGTACTCTTTATTTTCATTTTGTATAAGTTGTTTAATCTAAAAATTAAAATAAGCATTTATCCTTCAATTTTTCTTGTGTATCTCCTTTATTACATACGTTAGAGTATTTATAGTCTATTCAATTTTTGATAAAATAACTTTTTATATATCGTGCTTAACACGGGTAATCAACTAATATTACATACATACATTTAATATATGGTGATTATTAAATAGCTCGTGCTTAGCACGAGTAATCAACAATTATGTTCTAATAATGTGTAAATATTGTTATTTATTATTCAATTTTCTTTGTTGTGATTTTTAAAAATTATTATTCATAGTTCTCTTTCTTAATTTCTATTTAATTTGTTTGTAACGATTATATTATTTATGGATAATAATTTCTAAATGTCTCGTACTTTAGCACGGGTGATCATCTAGTATTGAAAGAAAACCCAGTTGCAAAGCTTTTGAGTTTATCGCGATAGTGTAAAATGACACTAGCGGTTGCAACTATTGAATGGTTTCGCTGTTATCATGTCTTATATTGTGGTTGTGATCATATCTAAAACTTTTACAATGTAGTTGCGATGTGGACGATATTCGATATTCTGCAGTACGATTACCGTGACCTCAATGTAAGTCGTGAGTCGTGACACACGCAAAACCATCCTCATTGACTATGAAATCATGGTCTCATCCAAAATTTTACTATGTTTGCTCTCTTTTTCATTTCTTTCATACTTCAATTTACTGTACAGATAATGAAGATTACTTATTGTACAAATGATGGAGATGATGCCTTTGATGATGACTTTAACAAAACAGTTGAGAGTTTGGTACGTAAATTCTTCATAAGTATCATCATTAATACTGCTTCATATTTATTGCTGTTGTGGATCGTAATTCAATACGAAAAACACGCTGAAGCTCGGTGAGTACTACTGAACTCCTGATAAGCTTTGATGCATAAACCGGCATATCAAGTTGTACATCTGGTGAATATGCTTGTCCTATGTTAGATTGATAACTTAATATTAGTTATTTAGTCAGATCAGCTAACTGAACATGTGAATCTGTCTATGATATGCTCAGAAGTTGTGTTATACACCTGATTGTAAAGAAAATGTCGCTTTTGACAGGACGATGAGCATAGCAACTTGGTTCCGCAACAAGATAGAAACTCCGAAGTTAATGGCATAAGCAAAATTTTGAGTGAATAGTTTACATTCTTGGTAAATTTCATTATCCGTTTGTACAAGTATTTCGTCTATTTTCCTCTATCATATTATGTTTCCGAAAAGGCGTTATGTTGGGGGTATGTTGTACGTATGGGTATTCGTATGTCTTGAATATTTGTCTTGAATTACTATTAGTAAGTTGGGTAGGTAGGTATATTTCTTGCCAAATTTTGGTACATTTCTGTGGATCATTTGTGTACCATTGTAAATACTTGGAGCTTGGAGTAAAAAGAATGGGGTGGTTTGGTTCTCCTCCCTTATAAAAGCCACTTTTTAAAGTACTCACTAGCTAAGCTTGGGCAAGTGGGTAACCATATTTTCTTTGTTCTTTTATCAGCTAGATTCTAATTGTTTGTTGTTGTGTTTTTTGATGAGTTTAACAAGTCAACTAAAAAAATAATTGTTAATAATTATTTGTCAACACCCTTACTTTAGAAAATGAATATAACTAGTAAGTACTTCTATTATGCAAATATGAATTGCTATATGAGATGATTTTACTGTAAGATGTGCTTTATACATGAATTAAATAGTTCAATTAATATAAAATATGAGAACATGAGTTTCTTGTTTTAGAAGGCAAAAGATTGCGCATTAGCCGTACGAAGACCGAGTATTTGCGCTGTGACTTTAGCGGGACATCACCGGTAGGTGAACCAGAGGTGTCTATAGATGAAACAGTTGTTAAGAGTATAGCTAAGTACAAGTATTTAGGATCGATCATTCAAAGGGATGGGGAGATTGACGGAGATGTAAATCATCGTATACAGGCGAGTTGGCTCAAGTGGTGAGCAGCCACCGCAGTGCTATGTGATAAGAAATTCCCAAACAAGTTAAAAGGAAAATTTTATCGGGTAACAATTAGACCTGTTCTACTATATGGGACCGAATGTTGGCCAGTAAAGAAGATTTTCGAACATAAGATGAAAGTTACAGAAATGCATATGCTGAGGTGGATGTGTGGGCTCACATTGATGGATCGAATTAAAAACCAAGAGTTTAGGGAAAAACTAGGGGTAACCCTTATATCTAGAAAAATGCGCGAAAATAAATTGAGGTGGTTCGGTCATGTGCAGAGAAAGACTTTCGACGCCCCTGTGAGAAGGGTAGAAAGCATCATAGTAGAAGGTAAAAGGAGTCGAAGAATTCCCAGGAAAACTTGGGATGAGCAAATAAAAATTAATTTGATGAGTTAAGCCTCTTTGCGGACCTAACTAGGGATAGGAGCAGTTGGAGACACCATATCCATGTCTTAGAGTACTGATGTCCTCTCAGTCTACCTTTTAGTGTCCTTAACCTCTTGTTTGTATCCTTTCTTTTCTATTAGTTTTTTGTTTTCCTTTTGTAGTGATTCTACCTTTTATAGGCCTCTATGTTATCTTTCACATTTAATCACGTCTCGTTATTTTCCTCGAGCCGGGGGATTCCTTTGGTCGCGCTCTTGTATGAGTTGCCGCCGTCTTTTCCTTCCCAGTCCTGGTTTTAGTTTTCTAAGAACGGAATATATTAGGTAAGATGATGAAGATGATAATAATAATGAGTTTCTTGTTTTAATGTTATTTTACTGATATCATAAGAATATTTATCTACATGTTACAAATAAAAGAAAAACCAATGAAGTACGAAATATTTAATATTGATGCAAAAATGCATATATACAAAGACTTTCATAAGCATAGTCATCGTTTTATTTCATCTCTAAGAATTTCATTTCATCACTCTAGAAAACCTCTCTTTAACTCTTCATTTAAGAACATGATTCGCTTTACGTGCATGGAAAATCTTTTAAATATGCTAATATCAAGTAATTGTATCAACTTATAGCAAACTGCCAAATTAGCTTTAAAATTAGTCGGAATAATTTCTAAGTGATGGCCCAAAAGTTAAAAATTGAAAAATAATAATGGCTTAAAATTCAAAAATTAAAGAAAATAAATTTAATTTTGACTTTGAGGATATCAATTCTATCATTTTAGTGATTTATTTCAAACTTTTAGTAAACTTTATTAGATTAATTAAATAATAAAATTATTTTAATCAATCTTGACATTAAAGTGATCAATTTCTACTTATATTTTTTAAATGAATTTATTTTAAAGTCTTTAATTTCGACTTTAAAGTCATTAATTCAGACTTAAGTGATCAATTACAAATTTAATTTTGAGCTTAAGGTTATCAATACTATTTTTATTTTTTTTATTTTATTTTCAAAGCTATATGTTATATATTTCTAATAATAATAATAATAATAATAATAATAATAATAATAATAATAATATCAGCTAAATTCATAAAAAAAATAAAATTTTAAACAAAAATACTAACGAACAAACATAAATATTTTCAAAAGTTTTCAACATTTTTTCAAGATTTCAACATTTTACCAAAAAAAATTTGGTGGTAAATATAAGTTGGTTTGTATTTTAGTTAAAAAAAAAAAAGTTAGTTTGTGGAGTAATAATAATGGTGAAATCAACAAATTTGACACCGAATGTCGGCTCGTGAAATTCCACCGCAAAGGAGAGAGAAAACAAAAAAAAAGAAGAAAGTGAAATAAAAACAGACAGACAAGGATAGTCTCTCCATCTCCATTATCATACTCTCTCCTCCATTTTTACTCTTCTCTATCCCCTGCAATCTGCTGCTACTTACCCATAATCCATGATCATATTCATAGCTTAACTTCTCCATTTCTCTTTTCTTTCTCCTCCCGCTTTCTCCGGCAACCATTATCTTACTTCCTCTCTCTTCCTTTCTTCTCGGATCCTGTCTACATTCTTAACGTTCCATTTTACTTCATCTTTAGGGTTTCAAGATCTCTTATTTTCTTGGGTTTTCTCTCTTTTTTTCTGGGTATCATTGATTCTACTTAGTTCTATTGTGGGTAGCTTTTTTATTTTCATTTTATTTTCCATATTTGGATTTTGATTTCAGTTTTGTGGGTTATCTAAATTTCATTTTGGGTTTTTACATTTACACAGATCTTATAGAATCAACAATCTGGCGACCAATTCTAAACAGCATTGATTGATAAATCCCCAAAAAACCAAAATCTTTAGCTTATTGATGTTTCAAATTACAATCAATTTTGTTACATTAATGATATATTCTTACTAGCGACTAGGGATTTGAAGTTGGAATGATAGGATTGAGAAACAAAACAAAAAGTGGGATATGTGTAAATTAGAAAAGAGTAATAGTAATTGTGAAGTAAGAGAAAGAAGAAGAAGGTGGTGGTGGGGGATTGGTATTGGTATGGGGGTTAAAGTTGTAGTAAGTGATGATAAAAAAGAGAAACCCAAAACATGTTTAGCTTCAAATAATGGTGTTGGATCATCAAGATACAAGATGAAGATGTGGATAGTAAAAGCAGCAACATCAATTTTGTTATGGACTTGTGTTGTTAATTTAACCTCTTATGGACATGATTGGGGACCTAGAGTTTTAAAGGGTTGGCCTTCTTGTTTTACTCAAGAAGCTGCTTTGGATCTTAAGTTGCCTTCTTCTGTTTCTGTTCCTCCTCGTGTTCTTCCCCCCAAAAGTGAGTTTTTTTCTTCCTAATGTTATACTGGATTGTAGCAAATTTTAAGTGTATGTTAAATTATGGTAATTTTGATGTGTTTTAGGAAGTTTCTCTTGTTTGTAGTAGTTATTGGTGATTGGATAAGATTTTGCCTCCTTTAGTAATCTTCACTTGTTTATGCATTTGTGCTTTTAAATTTGTTTCTATGTTTGATTTTGATGTATTCATATAATCATATGTATTGATGCCTCTCATTGTCAGCTGAATTTGGTGATCAATACCAACTTTTAGTGAGGAATTAAGGAACTATGTTGGTGGAAGTTTGTCTTTCATGTGTTGTATTGTCTTGTAAATTCAATTACTTTCATTTAAGGCTTTATAGGGAGGCTATGTCCTTTCTATTTGTGACTTTTGGTATCTTTTGCTTGCTTATAATGTCCTTGCACTTTGCTCTTATCATTGAATTATGTAGTTTTGCTCTTTTTCTTAGGTTAAACCGCGTTTTTCTTGTCTTTCCATTGATGGTAAGTGTATTATTGTTGCCAGGGGTTTATAAGAACAATGGTTATCTGATGGTTTCTTGCAATGGAGGACTTAATCAGATGAGATCAGCAGTGAGTGTTGAATTATGTTTTTATTGATTTATGGTGATTGTTTGTGATCTTGTGTGTTTTAATGAGGTGCTTTAATGGATGAAATAATTCGATTTCTGACTCATTTTTTGCAGATATGTGACATGGTGGCCATTGCAAGACACCTTAATGTCACTCTTATAGTTCCTGAGCTGGATAAAACATCTTTTTGGGCTGATCCTAGGCATGTTAATAACTTACTATCAGATTTTCTTGTGTGCTATTGTCTAAAAATTATATTTTGTCTTTTTTTTTTTGGAAAAATTGACATTAATAATCCAACTTTTTGCTCATCCGCTATGAATAATCCCACTATTTGATTATTTTCTAATAGTTTAGTTTGCTTTTAACATACCCAATTATTACCTATTATTAGTAATTTGATATATTATGGGCAAATGTATGACAAAGGTTAGATTATTAGAAAATAATCCAAAGGTGGGATTATTCACTGCTAGGGGTGTCCAAAAAAATCCCACCCCCTTGACCTGACAGGTCTACCCGCTGACCCGCATCCGAAATGGCGGGTTATTAATGTCAATTTTTCCTTTAATTTTTTCTGCAATACATGAAGTTAGCCTAATTCTAGTTCTTCATGTGGCAGTGAGTTTCAAGATATATTTGATGTGGATCATTTTATTGCATCCTTGAGAGATGAGGTTAGGATTCTGAAGGAGCTTCCCCCTAGGCTTAAGCAAAGACTGGAGCTAGGAAGGGTCCATACTATGGCCCCTGTTAGTTGGTCTGATATATCCTACTATAACAATCAGGTTAGTTTAGTGTTGTGGTTACTGATTCTACTACATTATTGCTTGTTTTCTCCTCAAAACATCTTTCTTTCTATTGGGTTTCTGCAGATACTTCCTTTGATACAGAAATACAAGATCGTGCATTTAAACAGAACGGATGCCCGGCTTGCCAATAATGGTCTACCTATAGAAATTCAAAAGCTTAGATGTAGGGTAAATTTCGGTGCTTTGAAATTTACTTCACAAATTGAGGAGCTCGGAAGAAGGGTTGTTAAGCTGCTGCGTCAAAATGGTCCCTTCCTTGTTCTTCATTTACGATATGAAATGGACATGCTCGCCTTTTCGGGATGTACTCAGGGTTGCAATAGTGACGAAGTAGAAGAATTGACTAGAATGAGGTATTTTGGACACTCTTTACTATTTACAAGGTGATTCTATATTTCATCTTTTGTTCTCTATTGATTTTCTCAATTTCCGATGCGCCTCTTAATTTGAATTGATAGATATGCCTATCCATGGTGGAAAGAGAAGATTATAAATTCGTCGTTGAAAAGGAAAGATGGACTTTGCCCTTTGACACCTGAGGAAACTGCTTTGGCGCTTCGGGCATTGGACATTGATCCTAGTTATCAAATATACATTGCGGCTGGTGAAATATATGGTGGTGAGAGGAGGATGGCCAGTCTTGCTGAAGCTTACCCAAAGCTGGTAAGTTATGGAAGCCGACAATAGTCTAACTTTATTTTGGCACTCAAATATGACTATCGTTATTATGTTATATTGTGTATTGCTTAACTCTCGACATGTGATACGACAGGTCAGAAAAGAGACATTATTGAATCCTGCGGACTTGAGATTTTTTCAGAATCACTCGTCCCAGATGGCAGCATTGGATTACCTTGTATCATTAGAGAGTGATATCTTTGTTCCCACTTACGATGGAAATATGGCCAAAGTTGTTGAGGGACATCGCAGGTACTTTTATGTGCTTATCAATATATTGTTTTTATTGCTTCATCATAAACATGCTTTTAGATTCGGTTATTAGAACGGAACCAGTGTAACATAATTCGCTAATTAATTTACTTATTGAATTCGCGATTCAATCAAAATGACCCTAAAATACCCTAAAACAGACCATAATTCGCTTTATTTGATTTGTGATTCGCAAGGAGATGATTGGATTTGCGATACAACGTCATGTGATTCGTTAATCAGCTTGTGATTGCAAATCGTAAATCGAAAGAAGCGGACTATGGCCGGTTTTAGACTATGTATGAGCCGTTTGTGCGAAATGCAAATTCAAAAAGCAATTAGTTGGTGAATTATGTTAAACCGGAGCAAAAGTACTTGTGAACTGCAAATTGCTCATTCCATCACCATTGATGGTTTTGTTTTCAGTTTAGAAATATGTTTATGCATGAGTTATGCTCTTACTCGTTTGTCGAGTTGGAATTGAAATATAGTGGTTCATGCAATTTCAGGCACCTTGGATACAAACAAACTATCTTGCCGGATAGAAGGCTATTAGTTGATTTGATAGACAAGTATAATGTTGGGTCATTAAGTTGGGATGAGTTTTCAGCTGCTGTGAAGGAAACTCACGCACAACGCAATGGACAACTAACTAAGAGATTGGTAATACCCGACAGACCAAAAGAGGAAGACTATTTCTACTCTAATCCTCAGGAGTGTCTCCAATCCGATGAGCAGCTTAGTAGCATGTGACCTATATGCCCCGAAAACAAGATTTATGCCCTTATGTTCTTCTGGAACGACTAGTCGTAGCAAAAACGAGGTACTCGGGGATCTCGATCCACACTTAACGGTGCTACACTGAAAAAATGGCTTCGGTTTAGCTGCCTTTTTTATGATGATTATGGCAGTTGCGTGTATAAACATAAATATATATCGAGCAACCAATTTTTGAGGGAAAAAAAGTGGAACGATCGGGTGGTGGGAGGAGAGGATCATATAAGTGAAAAAGTGTTGTATAGAACACACCCTGCCATTACAGGGGGTGAAGATAGATGCATCAGATGTACATGGAGTAAATGCCACGTAGATTCGTTCAATTTAAATTCAGGGAGTTTGAGGTAGATTTATATAACTCGCTCATCCTCGATGTTTTTGTGCTTCTTTTCTAATAAATATTGTTACATTTATAATCTTTGTTTGGATATCGGTTTTACGATTTCTTCATTTTCACTAGAATTTAGGGGCGGTTAGGTTCGTATCGACTATTGAGGTGGGATCCTAGATGTGAAAGTACGGAATCATAAATAGAGAAAGTGTTAGATGAGAATATGGTTGTAGCACATTATGTAGCATTGTCAAATTGTGATGTATCCTAAGCTTGCGGTAATTGCATTGGCATATGCATGTGGTGTTCACGGCTGTAGTGTGTCTTATCTAATATTCCAACGGTACTATCAATTATTAATTTCATTTATTTTCATGAGGCACTTTCCTTTTCGCCTTTTCACTTTGGATATTAAATGTACTCTATCTATATTATTTCTTCCCTTCTTAATTATATTTCTATTTGTCATTTTATACACTTTTATTTGTTATTTTCATAAAAAAAAAATTGTATTTTCATTCCATTATTTTGATCATATTTAACCCTTATTATTGCATATGTATGTTTGGACAAAATTGTTCGTATTTTTTTAATATATAACTCAATAGTCAACTCTTATGGTTCTTATATGTTCTTCACTTATAATCTAAACTAATATATATTTTCAATATTTATTTTATTATTACTTTAATCATAAAGATATTATTTTTTAAAATTTTTGTAAATATTCTTTATGTTCATCACTTGAGAATGAAGAGAGTGCTATTTATAATAACAAAAAGTACTATTTGAAATTTAGATTGATGGTTAAAATTGGAGTTATTTATTATGGGCGGGCTTGGGCGGGTAGCGGATCTGATAGTACCTAAAAAATTTATCCGCAAGCTCAAATATTTATAAGCTCGTCCGCATTTGCAGGCATATTTTTTTGTTGCTATCCGCCCATTTTTAAAGCGGGCGGGACCCGCGGGTAGACGGGTATTATTGTATAAAAATTTAAAATATAATACAAATTATTAATTTAAATTTTAATAAAAATTAAAATACAATACATCATCTAAAATACTCCAAATACATAAAATGTTTCAAAATACTCAAATTACATGAATATAAACATTATGTTGGATAATCCAACAAAAGCATTGCATTATCAATTTATCTTACTATGGAGTACGAAGTCCAGACATATATCCCTCCAATCATAATAAATTAAAAAATTTATTAAAGTAGGCATGGACTCTAATTACTAAAGTTGGGTATATAGTAGACTAGTAGCACTAGACAGTATACTACTAGTTTCATAATCAATAGAATTAATTATTTAATAATAAATATATTAAACTTAGCGGGCGGGCGGACATACCTGTAGGTATTTTTTTGGCGTAGCTATGCACCCATTTATCTTAGCGGACGGATACTACCCGTCTAAACTTAAATTTTTTTGAAAAATGTTATCCAAGTCCACACGTTTTTCGAGTCGGATGGGTCGAGTCTGACGGGTAGCCCACCCATGAACAGCTCTAGTTAAAATAATGCATTGAATATTGTTAAAAAAGAAATTTAACTACTTGTATGAACTCGAGGAAGTAGTATAGGTTTTATTACATTTTTTGTTACATCTCATATTTTCTTAAATTATCATCTACATATTTAATTTATCATTTTATCTCATCTATGCAGTCTTCTCATTTTTTTAAGTATATTTTTTTATCCTTTGCTCCTTAATTGGATAAAATATATACTTGTTGTAAAAGTTGTGGAACTCAAAAAGTATTAGTGATAGCTTTAATATGTCAAATCTGTTTATGGGAACCCTGTGGACATGGTTTACATCATGACATAGGGCGGCCATAAAAACAAACATACATACCTACTACATAAGAAAGGAGTGTTGTAATGTACATATATATTCTAGTGTTTGATATATTATTTTGTACTATTATCATTTGTTAATAGCATGCATAAATAAGTTATCGTCATTCTAGAATTGTATGGTTCTCATGGAAACTCAACTTTGTTACTTGTCATCCTCTTTTCTTTTAATTTGGCTTCTTTCAAGCTAGTCTTTTTATGGGATAGGCTAATAGAAGAGAAAAGTCGGTGAAAATTAAATTTAAGATCTTTGTCTGAGAAAGTAGTACTTGTTCTAATTGAAACAAAATTCGATTCTCCTTTCAAGCTAGTTTTATCTTTATAACTCGAGCCCATTGGCCATCAAGAATAAGGCCAACACTACTTTATAAAAGTTTTTTTTTTTTTTAAATTGAGGTATGCTAGAGACATCCTACATCTACATGTAAGGGAGAAAAGAAATAAAATCTTTTTATAGGTGGTGAAAATCAAACTCCTATTAGAACTTATAAGAGCGAAGACAAATTAATGTCAAAAAAAAATTGTTGATATTCGCCAACTAAAATATGTTTTTATATTGTTAAAGAAGCCCATTATCTTAATAAAAATTGAGTCTTAAAATGTGGGAATGGGAGGACGAATGGGGAAATGGGTAAGAGCAAGGCAAGCTGAGTAAATTTTCCTACACACAACCTAATGGATAAACTTTGAATTTTAGTAAGATGGATTATTTAATTTGATTTTTTTTTAAATTACCTTTTTTTTTAAATTACACGGTAATTTAAAAGTGTTACGTGAGAACCGAACTCTAAATTTATTTGTAAGAAATAAACTTATTTAAATGAGACAAGAATTTATTTTCTATTCAACTTCAACTTACAAAAGGTAATTTCCATATTTCATTGAAAATGAGGAATATGGATTAACTTGTTTTACCAAATAGCAATGCATGAACTTTTATTATAATGGTATTGGTAATAAGCTACTATCAAACATTCAAACTTGTGTTGAAGGTCTTATCACAAGTGGGATTATGACTACACACCTCAATTGTGGAAGTCAATAGATACATAAAAGACAAGGAAATATACAAGAACCTTTTGCTTCAAAGTTAACTTCCAAGTATTTCAATTATGAAAATTTTGTGCCAACTCCACTCACTTAGGTTTCACCTAAATTTTTGAATTGGAGAGTCCAATAGGCAATAGGTAATGATAAGGGATTTAAATTTCATTGCCACCAAGAAAATTTAGCAAATCTAAATTGCAATCAAAGATGTATTTTGATTTAAATCTATTCAGATTCGGATCGGCAATCGAATTCTAATCATTTTGTTAATATGTATGCCAAATCGTCAATAATTTGATGCTCATGAATAAGAGCAAAACTAGCATTTGAAGAGTAAACGTAGAATATGTTATTACATGTCGATTTTTCCTTAGCAAGGAACATAAATGAGCACTCCTATCATCAATGTATAGCCCCCCTAAAATACAAATTACAAGTTAAGGTATTATGTAATACAAAACTTAACAAAAGCTTCTCTTAAAATGGAAGCTCATAAGCAAAAGACAGCTCCTATATGCGCACTCGGTGGCCTTTATAAATTACATAAAGATGCAAAACCAAACTTAAGACAAAAGAATAATCTACTTTGAACTACCTATTCACTCATTAGAACTTGCTGAAAGACTAACCAAAAGCAATTGAAATTTTCAAGTTTAATAGCATGTACAATGTGGCTCGAGCTGTCAACTGGTTAAGCTGGTAAAGCGGCAGGGATGAATGAGTTACCAGCGAGCCAGGAGTGCTCCGCAAAAAATGATCTAATCACAGTGCAAAAGAATTTACGCAACTTCTCAAATAACATTAGCCTTTCTTGAGCCTCTTCACAGTGTGATCGGACTCACTGCTGGTGCTTTCGCCTCTAGCATGAAGCAAATTTTGATTAGGAATGGAAGCTTCAGCGCCCTGATTAGAGAGAATAATATGTCATTTCACTTATATTTTTAATCACAATACTTGAAATGGCACTCTAGTTTTATCTAATTCGTCGCTCAAGAGGATGTTCGGATTTTCATTTCGTTACCAACTATTGTTAATTTTACCTCAGAAATATATTACAATATACCAATTAACGAATTTCGTACGCAGTTTTTTTATTTTTTCTTTAAGTTTGTTGAGATTAAGGTTCCGACATTATTATTGTATTGTTGTAGTCTTAAATTTTGCAGGGGTTCCGAATCAAGGATACGATGCATTAGCCAATAGAAATTTTGTTGGATATTTACAGAGAAAAAGGTTTTGTGTACCTTTCCAGCAGCTTCATGGGAGTTTTGTCCGTTATTTGCTCGCTTTCCTATGTCAACTTGAACTGAAATACTTGCTTGAGACAAATCTACCCCAGAACTTTGCAGCGCTCGTGTTAGTGTACTTAACAGCCTGTTAAAATTTAACATCCATTCAAGTTAGTACAAGCTAAAGGAATTCAAACGTTTGTTTAAACGTATCAATTACCAATTTGCCGCAGAGAAGTTAAGAGCTTTGAAAGGGTTATCGTATCGGAATATAGGAAGGCAATCTAGTGGGTTCCAAACTAGAAAACAATATTTCATGACTTAAGAGAAGGCTTTTTTAATGTTGGTTTATCCTACAGTTTCCGGTGTCAAAAATGGAATCCTCCAGTCTGATTTTTTAACGCAAAGAAACACTAGCTATGAACTTATAATCTCAAATGTCATAGGAGTTAGGACAGATATTCTCATTTGAAAACAGAAGATCCACAGAAAGTGTATGAAACTCACCCTTGAGAGTATACGCTAGAGATGTTAATGGTGCCACCTTCAAGGGCCAGCTCTTGATCCTTCAGTTTATCAGGGGTAACAGACCGCTCAGATGCAGAATTCCTGCTTTGCCATAGTTGTAGCTGAGGAAAAGAAGCATTTCCTCCCTCAGATGGAAGCCTCAAAGGAGGCTGTGGCATAGCACCACTACTGACGATAGGAACATTGATATCAGGTTGCAATGGTGAACAAACAGACCCGGCTTTATTACTTATTATTGATTGTTGATGAGCAGTCTTGACATTGATTGCATTAGTTGTGCTAGAATCTGCTAGATTCTGGGAATTACGCGGTATGTTCAATGAAATAGCTGTGGCTTTTTCATCAACTTTGGAACCAAACATCATAACAGGACTTATACCATTCAAAACTCGAGACTGATCAACAAAACTGTCAGTTGCTACATGGCTATTTCTCTGTATCAAACAAATGAAAAATAATCAATATAATCCTTGTTCAAGTTTTAGACATTTTTTTAAAAAAAAGAAGGAAAGCAGCCTGAATGCTGCAAGCATGTGAAAACTCCAGCTAATCTGATAATTTGAATGAATTGTGTAAAGCTGATGTTCTGAAGCAAGGTCATATTGCTAGAAGAATCAGGCAAAAGAAACTTACCCAATGATTTAACTTGGGGGGTTCACTATTCCATCCAGGGTACGATCCTTCATATCGATTAACCTTTTCCTGTAAATAATGAATGTACTCGATGACCTACATGCATATCAGACATCAGTAAGTGACATAGATATAGTAAGAGTGCAATCAAACAAGAGTTATAATCTCTAGAGTTCTACCTCCAACAAAAATGACGCCTTGTCTCTCTTCTGATCACTGTGAGGGATAAGTTCTCTCAACATCTGAAATCTGCAAAGGCACTATATACCCATCAATAACCAAAGAAATAAATTTTTAAAAGATGCCTGATGTAAGACTAGAATAGAGTTGCAAGAAACTTTCTCAAGGGTCATATTTTCCAACTAGCTAGACACTATGCCTACTCATATTCACCTGCCATGCAATATATACGTTATACCGCAGGTATCAAACCCCTGCAAGAAATGAAAATGACCCCTAAAAATCAACAGAAACAATCAAAAAATAAAACTTAATAATGTGTGGGCCACCATGAGTCTCACACTTTTGAAAATTCCCAGTAACATCCATGCCAAGCTGGACTTGTCCATAAAGATTCTATGATTCTATCTACCTGCCGTTTGTGCTGCTAAAGGCAAAGTCCTCAATATCTCTTACGTGACAAGAGTTCAATGAAGCTATAAGGGGTAAGTATAATTTTCCACACTAAAGATATTACCAGAGATTACACCTAACAAGTGTCTCAATTGATTTGTTTCACACACATGAATGCCTTTGTGAGGTTGATTTCAGGTAAAAGTTCAGGTCCAGCAGGACCAGCACCAAACAATTGTTGGTTCAAAGATCTATATTCAACTTCCTATATTCAATAATGACTGGAACACTTGGGAGTGGAAAGGAATATGAAAAAATTGGATTTGCGAAAGCATACGATCCTACAAGTGGTAGTCAATTGACATTAACAGAAAAAGAAAAAAAAAAATCGATAGTAATAGGGCAATACGAATTTCAACTTAGTTCTAAATGCCGTCCCATGGATCCGTTTATTTGGAGCAAAAGCTTTGGCTTTTTTTTTGAAAGAGTGTGACTTGAGTCTTATATCAATTAATCATGTGTTAAATGACAATTAAAGTATAAAAGAATTTTAGCTTAAAAATTAGAAGTAACAAAATTATTAACTAAACCTTAAGCACATGTTTGATGATGGTAAAGGACACTCCAAGTCATGAAATAGTACACACACACATTGTGTGCATAAAACAAGTACATAGAGTGTTTCACTATGGGTTTCTCATTGAATACTCCATTTCTCTTATCTGAATGCTGAGTAAAATTATCAAACACATGATTGCACAACGTCAGTTAAAAGTCAACATACAGCCAAATACAAGATATCAAAAGATCAAGCAGACAGTAAGAGCAAAAATCGGTTGGCCTATCTATCTATTCACAGATTGATGTAAACTTGCCTGTCATTGATTTTACATCTTCTTCGCTGCTCTGTTGCAGAGTGTTTGGACCGAGGGGTAATAGGTTTCTGATCACTGCTCTGTCCACTAACTTTTACTCGTATTTCTCCTGTAAAATCACCAATCCAAATGACTTCAGTGGAATTTGTATTTAGTATTCTATTACTTAATTTTATGACTGTGAAAAGCAAAGTCACAAGAGAGAACAGAAGTTTCTGGCCAAATTCCATCTACTACAGCATGCCTCTTTTTCTTTTAAAATAACCAAAAGATAAAGCAATTGATGAAGAGAACCCAATTCCAACTGTGAAAAGAATACTAACCCTTCTGAGAAGAGTTGCTTTCCTTTTTGATGCTCATATCCTCTTCATCCTCTTCATCCATCAGATGAGGACCCTTGGCAGATTTGATCATCTCCATAAAGCTTGGATTCTTCTGAACATGTGTCCTAATAAAATCCCAACATTCTTTCAGTTAATCATATTAGCGGGTGAACAAGAGAGAAAAAGAAATGGGATAAGTCACTGACTGGGCAGACGACAGAGGACTGACACTGCTGGGGTGGTTTGAAGACGACTGTGATGGCCATTGACCCATTTTTATTGTTGGTTCTGTCCATCAAAAACAGGAGATAACTCAGTGACAAGTGCAGGCGAATAAATTGTAATTAATCAAAGAGAATCAAGTAACCATCCCCCTAATATCTATTAACAGACGATGAAAATTAGAATACTCCTAGAATCAATAATCTTTTCATTATGCCAATCATTGAAATACACTGCTTTCCATGGGTAAAAGGAGTTGTCAAGAATCAAGGAAGTCTTTGTTAACTATTATCCATCTGTAATGTTCATAGATCTTAACATGTTTAGTAAAATAAAAAAAAAATTAAAAAATAAATATAAATAAAAAACCAAAAACCTCTCAATTGGGACATACATGTATTTTTTGCCTTTGATTAGGGACAACGTTTGTTAAATCAGTCCATTGTCTTTTAATAGCATGAAGTTTATACTAATAATATGAGTAAAAAAAAGTTACAGTACCCACTATAAACTCTTCAAAAGAGGGAAAGAACATAAACCTGTATCCAAACACCGGATTGGAGTAAATCATAATAGAAAAATAGTCTTGGTACAGGAGGGTGGAGTTTGTAATGAATCATAGCCTATAGTTAGTGGAAACAAAAAAATTCAAACTTCAGGGTAAATTTGAAGGACAAGGGAGTGCTTAATAATTTCCCAAAGATGATGCTAGCACTTGAAGTTGGAGCTGACCCCACAGCTAGCTCTCAACCACACATTGATACACAATGTAGCAAGAGGTTGCCCTACTTCCTTACGAATTTGTCTATTGAATTCAATGTACTTAATAGAACCTCTATTTTGCACCTCATTGATATTAGTTGCTTCTCTACATTTAATTCGACTCAACTAACCCTGCCTCCTCCCATCATCACCATTCGAAAGTCCTGATGGTATTGGATTGCATGTATTCATGAAAAGAAAAGAAATTCACGTGCAAGCAGTTGTTTCAGGCTTTCAGCATAATTACCGTAGTACCAACATTTAATGGTTCATCCCATTTCCCCATTTTAAATGGTACAGAAACTATAAAAAAGGTATAAGGGCGGGGGGTTAGAGTGAGAAACAATATAATGAGAACGGTAAAGATGGATATAAAGAAAAAATTGGTGTGACGGATACCAAAATAAAAAACATCGGTGAATAATTTTGTGCATACACTATGTCAAGGAACCAACTCAACCAAAAGCTTAAGCTGATGGTTGAGGCCCCAAGATAATATTCCACTTTAAATGAGGGGTGGTTGAGATTCGAACCCGTGACCTCTCACGTTGGCTTCTGATACCATGTCAAGGAACCAACTAAACCAAAAGCTTAAGCTGATGGTTGAGGCCCCAAGATATGTTATATACTCTAACACACTATTATAAGGAATTGATATTAAGACGCTAAAGATATTAACTACCGTATTTCCAGTGACCTATGCTAAAGATATTAACTACCGTATTTCCAGCGACCTACTCACAGGAAAGAGCCTAGTTGTCACTACATTCCCAAAAACAAATATAGTAAATTTAATACCGGAAGGAGGACAATGAATCAATGATAGTGATTTTACCCCCCCTATCCAATATACATACTTTTACATGGATGTATTGGACTACAATCTTTTAGTTTAGTGAATTCAGTAATTACTTTCAAGTGTACAAAGACACTCTAAATTGTCTAGTAAGTAGTAACACAATCAAGATAGACGTGAAAATGACTTTTACCCCAAGGTTCACATAAAGATGCACTGTACTGTGCATTGATCAAAAACCTGGTTATCATAGTTGATTGGAGGAACCCTTAGAAATAATTTAAAATAGATGTATAAATATTTAAAATTTAATAAAAAAAGTTCGCTGGAGTAAGATAATATTTACCTTTAACCACGTTTACATCCCCCAGATTCTCCTTCCCTGTATTTCCCCTTCTCACAGCTGATTCATCCCACAATGTGAAACCACTCCCTGTATAAGAGCTACAGTTTGAATTTTCGTCATTTTTATCATTGCTGGTAACTGGCGTCACTGAGAAGATACTATCCTCTGGCTTAGGTAAACTTGAATTATAATAGGAAATTTGGCTTATACTGTATGTTCCAATTCCTCCAGGGAATACATGCTCTACTACCGAGGTCGGCGGTGCTGCTGGTTGAGGCTTAACATTTATATCAACCAAGTCGTCTTCCTTGGAAAGACTCTTTCCTCCTCCTTCAAGTGGTTGGAAAAAATTATGCGTTTTAGGTAAACCACCTGCGCCTTTTAGTGTATGAAAAAATATACAAGTTAAAAGCTTTACAAAACGTTTTAACATTTTTATACCACACGATGTTATAGTTATACTTATAGCTGACAAGACGTTGCAAACTAATTAACTACTTCCCCTTAAATAATTGATCATTTGATAGTGAGAAGTATTCACTTTATAATCGGTTTTTTGAATTAAATTAAAAGGGCTAAATGGGTCGACACACATCTTTCTGATTTTGGTTCTATTATCGCTCATTCAATCTGTAGCTTTCCATATTCCTTCTCTTTCCTTTTCTCCTCAATAATCCCATTCTCTTCCATCCAAATTAAAACCCCAAAAAATTCAAGAACTCTTAGATTCTAATGAACATTCAATCAGACTCGCATGTTTTTTCCTATCCATTTAGAATATTTGCTACTTTTGTAATCCATTGAGTTTTTTGCTCTCTATTTTGAATGGATACTTTTGTAATCCATTTGCTACTTGTTTGATTTCCTTTTTGTTTTGATTTATGCTATTTCTGCGTTTAGATTTTAGATTCTCACATTCTATCATTATTATTTCCTTAATGTCCTGCGTTTTAAGAACATTTATAATTGAGTTTTGATTTCCGATTCTAACATTCAGTAACTTTGTATGAAATTCGGCTATTGAAAATGTAACTTTCCTTCTACTTTTTCTGGCTTTAAATTTTGATTTATATGTCATTATAAATTTTCTGGCTAAGCAACAATTTTCATGTTACATTGATGACCCAAATATAATATCCATCACAACATTGATAATAAAGCTCGATAATAACCCTCACAAAAAATATTTGACCCCATAACCCACCCACTACCCGCAAATAAAGTTGTTGACGCCCGCCCCAACCCATTCCAACCTGCCCATTAACCGGCTCTACTTGTTGGAATTGAGAATTGAACTAAACATATTAGAACTTATCATGTGTACTCCGAATAATGTTAAAGTGGCATTTTGATTCTTTCAAAATGCACTTTGCTCAAACATTAGAAAAAACACTAGATGAAATCAATGGTCAAAACTTGAGAATAATTAACATCAGAAGAAATTAATACTTTCACAAATGAAAAGTCAAGTCATCCCTAAGCCTAGTCATCCCTCACTAATTGCTTTTAGTAATGATATGTTGATTTGTTGATCCTTGGCAAGGTTTTACATCTACTCGAAAAATCTAACAAAAAACTTATAACCCTTCTATCTCCGTAAATGTCTCATTTTCTTATCAAATTATTTCACAAGTGTTTCGCTTTTCTATTTAAGGTCTTTGTGATTCATATTTGTTTAAGCTCAACCCAACTTAAATATTTATCCACTATTTTACAGTTTTGAAATTTTTTTATAAAAGTGAAGGAAACACTTAATGCCGAGATGGGAGAAATATTATTACCCACAATCATATTTCCAATATTGCACCAAAATATGGGATTAAGCTTCAATTATTTTTTAGTTCCTAGATCAAAAAATTGACTTTTTCGAGTAGCGGACAGTCACAAATGGATTATTTTTAATCACCGTGTGAAGCTAAAGTGAAAAAGGTGAAAATATAAATTTCTAATGGCCTAATTTAATATTGAACATATCTACGTAATTCTATAAGAGTACTCTAGAGTCCAAGTTATTCCTTTATCCCTTCTAATTTATTTCATTTTTCATTTTAATATGTCTAATAAATATACTTCGTATTTATTTTTAAATATGACTCCACCATTTAAGTCGATCATTTTAATATGTCCACTTTTTTTTTTGTTTCCTTAACAAAATTAAACGAGGCTAAATGAATGTCTTATAGGAGTAGGTTAAGGATGAAAATAAAGTTGCAGTAAAGCAGACCCAATAAAAATTTGGACAGGACAACTTTAAATGGGCTAAAAGCCGAACTGCAAAAGGTACAACCACACGACTTGAATTCTTTTCTCTCTCTTCCATCCTAATTCTTGATGGCGAATGCCCAAACATCACAATCAGAGACAAGAGCGTGCGTATTTTCAGAAGACCCACATAAAAATGACTTAGCATTTTCTATGTGGGTTGGGCCTGACGTAACATCAATCAGTCAGTGTCTGTTGTCTCAGGGACCCCACTAACTCAATACACGTGTCTTAATCTAAGTGGCTACCCATGCCCCATCTTACTGGATTCATGATAGGGCCCATGGGCCAAAACCCAGATCTATTATTCCAGATTATAGCTGCACGAGGCTTTACCCAACAATTTCAAGTTTCAAACTAGTAAACAAATCAACCAAAGTCATCACTGGTTCTAACCACATCTCACAAATAATGAGATATGTTAAAAAAAGATATTTCAATTTTGGTAGTCACATGCATAATGCATCTTTTTGTAATAGCCAAATAATAAATACATACTCCCCTCTCCCAATCCCATCTTTAGCCTAATAATTACAATATGATAAAGTATTATGTAAATTTATTTCCTTTCCTTTTCATGGAACTCACATGCATAAAGGGACAAAACAACCCACAAAAGGTTAAATGTGTAAAGTGAAAATTTAATAAACTAAAAGCTAGTTTAATTTTTTATTGGTGTATGGTAGACATTAGACTCTAGATAAGATTTAATTACAGTTCTATTTAAGATTTGCAATTTAGCGTCGACAAGATTTAACTTCAGGCCCAAAGTATGCCCAATTCAGAGTTTACAAAATATTCCAACGAATCAGATAAAAGTAGTTATCACATTAATTGAACTAAAGGCAGATAAATCACCCAAAATAAACTTGACGGGGTAAAAGAGAAATGAGCTAGGAGAAAGAAATTCACCAAGAGAAGACTTTGGATCTTGCTGAAGAGAGGGGTGAGTGTAGAGAGAAAGGAAGTCATGTGTAGCTTTTCTAGCTGTATCTTCCACCAACAAAACGAAAAAAATAAAACAAATTAATCTAAAATAAACAGATTAAAATGCAAATGAAAATTAATATTATAATCATTTTTTACACAGATTCTACCTTGTGTGGCTCCGAAAGGGCGGGATTGAGGGAGCTCCATCAAAATAATCCTAAAAACTCAGAAAATTTTAAATCAATTGCGAAATTATGAAATAACTCTGATGAATTATTCAATAATCCGAACGTTGGAGAAATTCAAATCCTGCTCCTCAGATCCAAAATTATGCAATTATATTTTGCATGAAAGAACGAGTGAGACGCAGAAGATCCAAAACCGCATTCACTTTATCTCTCTTAAAAAACTACTAGTGCTTCTTGCCTTCTTCCCCTCTCTCTTAATCCGATATTCCAGCACTTTTCATCTGAAATTTAGTTCCTGCAAATCCGCCATTCAATTCCACAATAAAACTATAATTACACATCAAACGTACTAGTAACAACGGAATCATGAAACAATTCAGTCGAATAACACATAATTCAGTAGAATTACACATAATTCTGTCGAATTCTGCATAATTCAGATCAATCACGCATCGAATGTCTCAGAAACGATTGAATTAAGAAATTCTCAATTGAATAACACAAAATTCAGTAGAATTTCTCATAAATCAGTCGAATTACGCATAATTCAGACAAACCGCACATCCAAATCCATAAACTACAGAATTATGCATAATTCAGTTGATTAATAAAAATATCTTAACAACTTCAATAAACTTAACAATTAAATCACAAGATCTGAAATGAACAAAAAGGCAACATCAGAACGTACCTCTTAGCAATGAAACACACAATTCAGCAAAATCAAATCGTAGAAAACTCCAATGAAGCTGAAATCACTAGAAATTCAAACTAAAGAGAAGAAGAATGCAGCGGTAAACAATAGGAGTAATCGATCTTGGTAAAATTTACTCAAAAGATTTTCTCTCTCCTCAGATAAATGGTGGGAAGCGCGATAGGCGCTACAATGGTTTTTCTCTCTCTCTCTTCGAAAACCTGTTTATTGCAGTGAGAAGATCTTTTTATACAATAGCTCTCTTTCTAATTCTTCTACAACTCTATCTTTATATTTTATCTCCGTTATTTGAGGGTCACGGCGTTTTGTTAACGTCGTTGCGGCGGGGGATTTAACGGACGTTATGTTGTTGTCACCCACGTTAACATAATTCGGTGCTTTTTTTTCTTTTTTTTTAAAAAAAAATAACGGAGTGTGGTTTGTGGATGATAAAGTGTGGTAATATTGAGATGACTAAATGATGAAATAATATGTTATGTTAAGATTTATGAATAATTATTGAAGAATATGGCAATCCCGAGGAGTTATTTTTTTTTCGAAAAATAAAAGAAGAAATCTGCCACAAAATGAACGCCAAAATACGTGCTCTCTGTCCGATTAGGATTGTAACAATGAATAAATAACTGATCATTGTATTTCCTATGTTTCTTTTATTCGTGCATTTTAATTATTATTACCTTAAGAAAAGATAAAATTAGATTTTTGAAATATAAATAAAATATAAAATATGTTTATGTAAAATTTTGTTAGATTTGTTATAATGCAAAGTTTTTAAATATATAATTTTTATTATTTTTTATAATGCTTATTTAGCAATATTGAATGAAGGAAAAAATATTTCCTCCATTCCTTAAAATTATTCTTATTAGTCATTTTAAGTTGTTGCATTTGTTATTTCCATAAAAGATTTCTAGTTATATCATAAATTTAGACAAATTTAATTTTTTTCATCCTCATTTTAATATTTTAATGATCCTATATATTTTGTACTAAGTTTATTTTAACAATTTTATAATAATTATGGTCACATGTTTTCCACTAACTTTATAAAAATATTTAACAGTTTTGGTCCTTTTATTTTACTAGCTTTCTTTTAATATTTTTTAATGTTTATGATCTTCACTTCTGTTACATAAATTTATATTCAATAAAAGAATATTTCTATCATAATTTTTAAAAAAATAACATTTCTATCATCTAAAATAGTTTATTTTTTATTAGTTTTTTTTTTTTGTGTTTTACTTAATTTGTTATGTTTTATGTTTAGAAAATGTCTTAATTAATTAATTCATTTCTCATTGAATTTCTGTCATTTTTACATTTTTACTTAATTCAATTTAGTTGTTTTGCTAACAACTAAATCATTCATGAATATCGTACAAATACATAGGGCAACATAGGTGTAAAAATACTATATAAAGTGCAAGTAAACAGCTAATATCGTTACATTACGAGTTATCCTTAAGGAGACTAATTTTAGGTAAAAAAGAAAAAGTTGTTTGATTGGATAAGAAGTACGATTGTAATATTAACAACGTTTGATCAATAATAAAAAAGCCTCAAACATCAATACAATCCACTAAGATGCATTAACTATTATCAAGTACTTCATCACCAATAATCAAATTATTAAGTAAATCCATCAGTTATATAATATTCTAATTTTAGTTTTCACTTTTTAATTAAATAATCTGGATTATCACTCATTCTTGTAAAATAATTAATTTCTAATACTAATTAACCTAAAATTTATTAGCTTTCCTCTTCCTTAGTTTGTATCTAAATAGGCCCGTGGGATAAAAAAGAAAGAAGAAAATAAATGAAAATAAGTTATCCACAAGTAAATGACAGAGAGGACACATGAAAAAAGAGTTAAGATTTTGCTTTACTATTCCTGTCAACTAGTGGCTACTGCCTACTGGGTTTGTGGATTCACGTGACAGGAAGAAGGAGTAACGGGGCACTTGGGAGCATGAATCAGTACATAGTCTCGGGTTTCCCGGCCTGCTTCTCATCCTAATCATTTGGCTATGCTATTGGTATGTTTCCGCAACTATTTTACTGTGTACTTCTATCAAATTAAATGCAGTAATCCTTCCCGATCAATTTAGTTGTACTATTTCCTTATTTGGTAAAGTTATTTTAGTTGTTACATTTTTATTTTTGTCAATCTTTTTTTACCTAAATGTCCTTAGTTGACACACGTAATTACGAATATACCCCCATATACCTTACTTATCCAACTACCCTTCACTACTTACCCTTCACTATTTACCCTTTTTAATGGACCCTACACCATTCTTAATAACCATGCCCAAGCAAATGGGACAACTAAATTGATTCGGAGGGAGTAGTAAATATTTCTTTTGTTTAAAAATATTTATAATGTTCGACTTTTTATGAAGTTCTATATATTAATTTAATTTTTAATATTTTTAATTACGTGTAATAAAAAATATAAAAAATTAATATTAATAATCTTTATATTGAAACGAATTAAACAAGATCACATTTGACTAGATTTTATTTAATAGATTAAAAAGTAATCATAATTTAAGAATGATGAATAAATAGTGCTTTATTTGCAATATTGCAGGTGATTCAGAACAAATGAAGTATTTCTCCATTATGGAACTTGATAGGTGGAAAAACTTAATATCTTTGTATATTTTAAGATTGATGTATTCTAAAATAGCATAAATTAAATTTATACAAGATTCTCTCATTTTATTATCGGGTTGGACTATGGATGAGGTGGCTATGAGAAAAACAAATTAAAAATTTTTTTATTTAGAAATATAACTTGATATTCAAGTGAGATTAGATGGATTCACTCATATCAAAAACTTGATATTACTCTATCACCTTAAAACTACGAATACGACTTCTTTATTTATAAGAGTAGGTTTATATGAAATTAGTTATATTAAAATATCGTGCAAATTTAAGGAGTGCGAGTTAATGAGTGTAACTAGATAGAGAAAAGAATAAGAAATACTATGAGTTTATCGTTTATGAATGAAAGGGCTAAAGAAAGGTACACGTATAGACCAACTCAATATTACTCCCTCTATTTTATCTGTTCTTCTCATTCGTTTTTTTCGTAGATTTGAATGCGAATTTAAAAATCAGATAATATTAATGTTGAAAATACTTCACATGTGAGACAAGAATTCACATCAATAAAATAGTGGGTTGTGGACTTGTATATAAATTGGGTAAGCTAATTTTCTTATTACCATATGGTTTTAGGAAACAATGAACCTCACCAAATGTATGTTCAAGTCAACACTCATCCCCGTGGATTTATGGGCCCGAGTCCACGGGTGTCCCGTGTCCACACAAGTGGGCTACGGTGAGATTATGTGATGAAGTGCCACAGTCTAAATAATTAATTATGAGTTTTTAAAAATTCTTAAAAGTAGATATTTAGTAAGTATATATTAGAACAACTCTATCAAAATCTCACATAAATATATTTTTTTATATAGATCGATAAGAAAGCATAATTAAAGTTTGACACTTAACTTCATAAATTCTTTTTTATATAGATCAATGAGAAAGCATAATTAAAATTTGACACTAACCTTCATAAATTTTATTCGAGAAGTGATAATGGAGAGTAATTATTTTACTCTTATTCAACACTACTCCATTTTTGAACCATAATTTATGGGTATTTGTGCACTAATCATATCTGCTTCTATATTTCTTGGGTTTTATTGTTATTGCTCCTGCTAATTAGTAGAGGTAGTAAACCTACTTTCTCCGTCTAAATTAAACACAATATTAGTAATATTTACATTATTCACTCATTACTTTTAATTTATGATTAATTTTTAATCTATAATTTAAAATATAGTTAAGTGGAATTTTATTTAATTTGTTTTGAAACAAAAATTTTAATATCAAAATTTTATAATTTTTTATTATATATAATCAAAAATATTAAGAATTAAATTAGTACATTAAAAAAACCAAATGTTTGAAAGAAATTTATGTTAGGCGTATGGTGAGAGAAGAAATGTGACAATTCATATCCATAAAAGAGAGTGAAGTCAAAGAGTCTCTCAACTCGAATTGTTATTTATAATTATTGGCTATTTTAATTGGCCGAAAGTATTTGTTGATAAGTTAAATGCTTAAACTTAAGTTAGTTGTTATTAAAGTATTTGGTTAAAACTAATTGTTGATTGTTTGTTATTTCTTAGAGAAAAAGCAGGTAAAAAGGTTGAAGGTAATTGATTTAGGGTTGAGCGTCAACTTTTCAATTGACTTAAAAGTTATTTACCAAATACATTTTTAACCGTTTACCCTAGATCATTAACAAATGGCTTGAATGCGGACTTTTAATTTTAACACATTTGTCAATACACATTTTCAATCTTAAATATCTCTGATTATGCTTGAGTAAAAAATTATAAAAAGTTAACATTGGTAAAATTTACAATAAGACAAATCAAACAAGATCACAATTGACTAAATTTTAACTTATAAATTTAAAATAAAGCACATGATAAGAATGATTGATGATTAATGTTGAAAAATCAAATGAGACATTTAAAATGAATATAGGAACTATAACCATATAAACAAAGTTTGTTATGCTATTATATAAATAAATCCTTCTTATTTATCATTATATACTCATTTGATTTTTTATAATATTCATCAATCACTTTTAATTTGTATTTTATTATTAATCTATTGGTTAAAACATAATCAAGTGATAATTTTTAAATTCATTTGAATGTAAATTTATCAATACCAATGTTTATAATTTTCATTATGCTTAATTATAGATACTTATGATTTAATATATGCAAGACAAACATGAAAAATCAAATGAGATAATAATAGTATCTCTATTCGTAAATAGATTGTCACACTTTTCTTTTTAGCCCTTCCTCTGACTTTGCAGCATTTTATTTTAGATAGTGTTTTCACCATCATCATCATAAGTAGCGGATCCAAGGTTCGGAGTCCCACTGGGCACCAACTAATGGACGAAATTTCGACAAAGTTTCATTTGCAAAATTAGCAGCCGATTTTTTTTATTTCTAAAAAAGGACAAGTAGAAGCACAATAAATTTATCAAAATTGCAATCTTATTCTTGAAAGAGTTTCTTGTAATAAAATAGTGTTTAATCATATGCATTAACTGAATTAATAACAATTTGAACTTATTTATTAAATTTATTCCTCTTTATTCAAAATAATGTAACTAGAGAAAAGGTTACGTATACTCTAAAAATAATGTGTATGTTGTAAATAAATAGTGGATTGATCTATTATAGTACGTGCACGTTCTATATTGATGTCGTCTCACCGTGAGACGACCTTAATTGGGTCATACTAAACTATTTAAAAAAACTGGTTCTTGTACAAGTGTTAATTTAAATTTCATTGTTTTTAGTGTTTTTTTTACTAATAGGCTGCTTGTATGGGCTCGTCTCATGGTGAAACGGTCACATATAAGACTTGCTAAAATTTTTAATACGACATATCATAAAAGGAAGTGGAACAAAATAAATCAATTGACCTAATAAAAAAATAAGATAAAATAAATAAATAAGACAAAATTACTAGTATGGGGAGTATTTATCATCAAAAGACTTTAGTATTAATTTTATCCTTTACTCTCACTAATAGAAAAGTCTACTTTAATTTTTTTTAAAAACATGCCTAGGAGCACCTGACCCCATAGGCCCTCACATACGTTTGCCACTGATCATCATCATCGAACCCAGTATATTTCGCTTATAAAAATTATTATAAAGATTTGAAAAAATAAAAGACGATAACTCGTATTAATAAAAGAGAATTTAATCAAAGATTGTAGTCAATAAATATGGAGTATGTTCAACTTTTTCCAACTTCGTACGTCACTTATACATATATGTTCATCCTGATCTGTCACTTGATTGTTTAATAATAATATTATTAATTAATACTTATATTTTATTAATTGATTAATTGACTTTTATTAAGAAATACTCCTATTACTTATACACCTAAGCCCGCTTAGGAGGCTTCCAAGATAGTAGTAGCAATGTGGATAATGTAATTTCTTTGTTACCACCAAACCACATGGACAAAATCGTTGTCTTTTAATTTAATCTTAATTAATTTATTAATAAATTAAAGGATTTCCTTTAAATTTCCAGTACATTACTAGTATATTAATTAATTGCATTTAGGTATCGTACGTATTCTGTAGTTCTTGTACTAAAGAAAATTTTATTAATTCTACTCAAAAAAAAGAAGAAAACTCCATTAATTATGAGGTTGATTGGAAGGAATATATTTAGAAGTAGTAAAAATTATATTTTTATGAAAATTATTTTGCATTTGAAAGTAAAGCTTGATTACTTTTCCATTTTTTGATTATTTTAAGGAAAAAATTATTAAGCTATAAAGGGCAATATAATTTAATTTTCAGCAAGTCTTATATGAGACCGTGTCATCGTCAGACGGACCCATACAAGCAGCCCAAGTGATACTTACATAACTGTTAACTAAATAAAAACAATTTCTTTCATTAAATTTTAAGAAATTAAAAATTAGGCCAGCTCATATTAAGCCGTCTCAAGATGAGATGATCTTAATAAAGAGTTTGTCTTTATTTTTTGTTTCGGGGTGGGCAAGAGAGATCCTACAGATAGAAGGAGAGAGATAATCAAAATTTTACAGTAGATAGTGAGATTTGAACCTCTTTCATAACAATAAAAGAGAAAACTCTCAACTACTTGGTTAACCCATAATTATCGAAAAATAAAATTACTAACAATTAAAGATCATGAGGAAGAAATTTTCCTTTCGTTTTAAAGGAATTTTTTTTATTTTAAGGTCAGGTGGATAATATGTACGTATAGCAAAGGGAGGAAATCAATCATTTCTGTAATTTTGTGAAAATTGAACCTTATATAACAAAGGTGAAAGAGAAAGCCCTTAGGCGGCCTTAACTATTAGACTAATCCATAATTTTATTTAAAAAAAATTAAGTTATAAAGGAATTGAAAATAAAAATGTAATATAAGATTATTCTTGTACATCAAGATTGAAGACAGCGATTGAGGTGCATGTATACAGGTGGTAATACAACGTCTCTTTTCATTTTACAGATTAGGATACTATTTAACAATTATAAAGCTTGTAATTTGTATGATAATGATAATTAATTGGCCTATGAATTATGATGAAGGTGGAACATGATTTTGAAATTCCACAATAATGATATTCTTGCTTGCTCCCATCATAAATTTATATTCTTGCTTGCCACTACTTTTTAATATTTATACTTAACGAAGAAATAAACTTTTTTGAAATTATTATTTACCCAAGTGTCACAAATTCTCATACACAATAATTTCACCGTGAAACAGTTTTAAATTGAGCTAAACAGTCTAGCTAAATTTAAGTATAGTGTACTTAAATTATTTACGTTAGTCTTTTAATATTTAACTCATTTTTAATGTCATTATAAGCGTATTTATCATCTAGTGAATTAAATATGAGTAGAATTGTAGAAATGGTCGGTTAGGGGGTTTGGTTTGGATCATCTTTTTGAGTCAAATTAGTTTTGTGTTGGGTTGTTCGGATCATGTTTGGATCAACTCAATGGTTTAAAGTACTTTGAAAAAACTAATCATACATATTATTTCGATAATATATACTCGATACTCTCGATTCCTCCATTTTCAAATGTTCTTCATGTTTAAATTATTTTACTTTAAGAAAGAGAAATTTGAATAATATTTTTGAGACATGTATAGAAGATGAAGTATATTCAATATCGTTAAATTCGTGTTAATGTATACTTTTTTATTATAAATATTTTTATAATTTTTTATCATATGCTTTGAAAATTGCACAAAAAAATAAACGAGAAGAACAAAATAGAAGGAATGGAGTAAGTTCTTACTTTGTTTTATAAAAACTATTTTTATTTTAAAAAAAAACTGATATAGAGATTTTAGGGTTATAATAAAGTAATTATTACTTAAAATAAAAAAAATTGAACAAAAATTAATAGGTTTCATTTTAAAATGATGAAGCGAAACAAAATAATATTTGAAACTTAAAACAGGTCAAAATTTATGAAAATTAATAGGTTCCAATTTATGACCTGTTAATATTCGATCCGGTTTATCAAAATTTGGCAGGTCTAAATACTTCCTCCGTTACATAACACCCGCTACATTTTTTATTTTTGGCAATTTCATATTACTTGCTACATTTTCTGTTTTTAGTAATAAAACAATCATTTAAAGTTCTACCTACCCCTATTTTTATCCTACTCTATACTCTATACTCTATAATAAAATACTATACTATACTCTATAAAGTAACCTAACAACTTATTTTTTCTTTTTCTTTTTCAATTAACAATAATAAGATATTATACTCTATAAAGTAAACAATCAGCTACAGTGTAGGCCAATCACTTTTCTTAATACCCGTGCCCATGCAAATGTAGCGACTAAAACGGAAGGGGAGGAAGTATTTAGCACAATCAATTTTCATATGATGTCATATTGGCTTTATGCTACTTGTTAGGCACAAACCCTTTTCGGAGGTTATTGTTCGCATGTAGTGTACTCGCGTTAGATATTGTTGCAAATTTATTTAGACAAAGGAAGTCGAAATTAAAACTTATATTACGAGGTGAAAAATGTTATACACTAAAAAAAATAGCAAATTTTCGATTGGACGAAATAGTCGAAATCTAGTCGGTATAGGGCTATACCCACTCAATTCCGACTGTTTCAGTCCAGTCGGTTCAAAATGCTCGAAAATACTAGTTAGTCGGTATATTGGTCGGAATTCCGACTACAAAGCTGGTGGTAGGAAGTTAGTCGGAATTACGACCAAAGAAGCTGGTAGGAATTTTGTCGGAAATTTCCGACTAAGCACCTACTAAAAGTCAGTCGCTATATTCCGACAAGAGATTACTCGGAAATTGGTCGGAATTTAAGAAAATCAAATTTCTCTTTATTTTTCAGAAAATTGGATATTAAAATATTAATTTAAATTTCCGAATAACTTCCGACTAATAAATAGTAGGAATTTAGTCGGAAAAGTCGAACCTCAAAATTGATTTGATCTTTTTAGAAAGGCGACTGTGGATTTCGACTACATTGCTACTAAATATTAGTCGGCAAATGGTCGGAAAAGTCAAACATCAAATTTGACTGTGTAACGGCCCGGTTTAAGTGACCCGGAAATATCATGTGAGAACATGAATCCGGCTCACAAACGGACGCAAGAAAACTCATCTTTACTCGGATCGTCAACGTTCCAACGGTAAAGGAATATGGTCAACAAAGTAAACAGCGCCAAACAAAACAAAACAAACAAATCAGCGGAAGTCTTTACATACAACTCGAGAGCCCACCGGCCTCTAGACTAACTAAAATTGTACGAGATAAAAAGAAAACATCATAAACTTTGGTTACATAAACTGAGTTATTTAGACTCATTACAAAGTAAGTCTAGACTTGATAGTTACGGGTTCTAAGCTGAATTCTCACTCCAGCCCCCCTCCTGCAGTTAACCTGCTGCACGTCGTATGATAACACGTAGCAGGATCCAAAGAACAACCAATACACGTCAGAGACTTCATACATATACTAAACTGGTTGAATACAAGCATTGTGTTTACCCTAGCATGCAAAGGCTCTATTATGTAATCTTTATTCATTATTTCCAACCTTGTAACGTTGCCCGTCCTGTTCGGGTCGTACAAGTCATATTCTAAATTTGTTTTGGTGGAATACACTTGGGAGAGCAAATCCCAAGGCAACCACCTACCTAAGACGTTGCCCGTCCTGTTCGGGTCGCCAAAGGCTAAAGTATGCATACCCCCATGGTGACCATAAAGATCCCTGAATGCCATGGGAAAAATAGTTGATAGTTTTCCAATTTATTTGTTAACCCTTTTGGGTAACATATCCATAAATTCTCAATTTCCACATAATTATTTCATATTATTTGAGGTGTCTAATCCTTATGTGATTATAATGCCTCGATTAGGAATAAAACAACATTACTTGCACAACCATATAAACAGTATGGTCTAAGCGTGTACCTTTAAACGTTGCAAACACACGTTGTTCAAGCACAATTAAAATTTCGCCCTCTTATGAAACGAGGTCCTAAATAACACAAAACGATCACGTATTAGACCGCGTTTACACATTAAATCCACTCAATACCATTAAGATATCACTAAGACTTGATAATTTCAAATGTTTTCATCAAACTCCCAATAGTTCCAAATTTTACATTCTGACCAGAAACTTTTATGACCATTTCGGACAGTTTAGAAAATTCAAATTAAAAATCCGACTTCACCGCTGCGTCCGGAACGCATCAATTATCTTGGGTACCAAATTTCATAATTTCTAGCATCCGATTGCTATTTTTAATTATTTTAAGCGTTTTAACGAGTTTTAAAACGCATCGGTTAAATAAAACAACAACGAAACACACCCAACACTCGGATCGGGACGCCACTACCGAGGCAGCAGCTGCTGTCCATAAATTCCTTCTACTTTAATTATTTTTATTTTATATATATTTTTTTTCTATTTAAATTATTTAATCCTTTTTAAATCTCCATACCAAAATACACCTAACCAAAAACCAAATTTATATTTTACTAAGATAAAACAAATAAAACCAAATCTCCTATCACACAATCCACTTGATATTTCCACACATCTAACAATACATAAAATCCCATCAACAATCTAAACCATCATCAAAACATAAAACTAGCAACTTAAAATATACTCATCCACAAGATCCTTCAAAAGCAATTAAAGTTTCATAAGTCATGATAATTAAATTAAATACTTGATTCTCTTATCAAATTAAAATTTTGTAGAGAATCATATATCATCATTTTTGAATCAAAACATATATATAAGGACAATACTTTAAACAAATCAAATTTTGTTAAAGGATTTATAACTCATGGATACCTACATTACTTAATTCATACACTTAAAATTCCTACTAACAAATTGTATTTTAGTTAGAGATATGTGAACCATAAAAAAAATTTATTTAAATATTAATATTAACTTAATTCTTTTAACAAATTAAACTTTGTTAAAGAATTTAAATCAAAAGAAAACATAACCCAATCCTTTTAACAAAATTGAAGTTTATTAAAGGATTAGTAGAGAAAATTATATATAAAAGAATGCATATTCAATCCTCCTAAAAATCATAGGATATCATCATACATAAAATATATTTCACCTTAGAAATCTTATGAATAAGATTTATAATAACAACTTAAATAAACTTACCCCTTGAACAAAAGATTGAATTGAACAAACCAAAAGAATTTTTTTTTTTCCTTTGAGAATGCCGAGCCAAAAAGAACAAAGAGAACTATTTTTTTTCAGAAATTTTGTGGAGAAATGGAAGTAGAATGGAATGATTATGTGAGGTTTAAGAATTAATAATGGACAATTTTAAAACAAGGCATAAATGTGCTATAATTCCTACTTATGAGAGGAGTTACAAAAACTCCTCCCATTCCACTCCATAACCGGCTGCCCCTCCATTCCCCTTACTATATATTTTTTTTTTCTTTTAATTAATTAACTATTTAATTAATTGAGTAATTATAGTGTTATTATCACCATCGAAACAAAACGTCATGCGATAAAACTCGTTACCGTTAAAATTAACCTACTTTGTTACTTATAATTAACTATGTAAAATAATATAATTTAATATCACTTATTTATTTTACTTTGTTATATTTAATTTTATTATATTTTATTTATTTTTAAACCCGATAAATTACGGGGTGTTACAGACTGTATTCAACCAAGAAAAGGCGACTAGTTTTTCCGACTAAATTCCTACTATTTATTAGTCGATAATTTTTATTATTAAAATAATTAATCTAGTCAAATGTGGTCAATGATATTGACCACATTTGACCAGAATTATTATTTTATCGATATATAAATTATCGATCAAACAAAACAATAAAACGATAAAAATAAGCTCAAATACGGACAAAACTAAATTTATATACAAATTAAAAAAACATAAAAGTATCTGCCAAATAATTCTACAATTCCAAATTGTTCCGAATACGATTCAACATTAAGAAACTTAAAAACAATGGTCTACGTAGATGGTGTAGGCGGAGGAGGTTCTTGAAAAGGCGGGTTCAGCTGGAACAGCATACGCACAAAGGATAGCAAATGGTTTACCTCTTCCCTTGTTGTGCGTTGCTCCTCCACAAGAGCCTTATGCTGCTCCTTGGAAATGGCATTGTTGAGGTGATCATCTATTTGATTCAAAAATTCCTGAAAATGATCCGGCCTCTCATTAACAATTTGGGCCGAAGAAAGAGCGAGGTGTTGGGATTGCGGCGTCACAAATTCAGCATAATAATGTTGTGTCGCGTCACCAACACCACAGACAGCCTTAGAGGGCTTCTTCTTCCTTGGTGCCTGAGATTCGATGCTTTTAACGGCCTGAAAATAGGCGTCGTTCAAACGCTCGACAGGCGCATCTACGGGGAGAGGTGCAATGAGGCGCTTGTATTCATTCTAAACATTTAAACAATGAATTTGTAAAAAATCGGCAGAGTTTCCTATGTAAATTAACAAAAACCAAAACTTAAGTAACCCTTGAAAAATAAACCAATATAGATATAATATGTATCTAATTCGAAAACAGCTAGAAATCCAACATTTCCTCAACATCCAATATCAGCTATTCTAAAGAATGTTTTAAAACAGCTAACCTACCAAAAGCTAATCTAATTTTTAATGTTAACAAAAAATAAGGTAGATAAGAAGTTAAACTTACACTTATAGTCTCAGACTTCTCGTTGACCCACTGCAAACCATCTCTGATTCGCATTTTATGAGTATGAAGAAACAACTCATAACAAAAAGGCATCCTTTGTTGCTCTTGCTCCTGAAATTAATTTTATGAATGGTTATTATATATATATATATATATATATATATATATATATATATAAAGTAAATAAATAAACTTAAAGAACTTAATACTTATACCAAAATGCGCAACGTCCTGCGTGCAGACATCGAACCGTCGGTATGGGTGACTTCAGCTGCACCCTTTTCTTCCCCCCGTGGCGGTTCCTCCTACCTCTAGACCGATGAGATTGAAACTCTTCGGACTTTCAGAAACCGACCGATGAGATTGTTTGTCTTTCTAGGTGCCTCCATGCCCATTCATTAGGATCTTGATAAGCCTCAAAGAACCTACAGATGGAGGTGGCTAATTGGTTTCCACCGTTTGTGGCAAACCTTCAAAAATCAACAAGTTTTAATTAGTTTATTGGCTAAATATAACTATCAAAAAGCAACAAATAATAAAACGTACCCAAAATTATCAGGCATCCATGGGAGGGGTGGTCATGGGTGCTTCACCGCAGGGGAAGAATCATTGCGCGACGGTCCCTTTGGAGTGGCAGGCTCCGATGTCCTAGACGGACGTTGGGAACCACGCGACGTCACCGGAGAGGGAGTGACCTCCTCCCTCATAAATTCACTCCACAGAAAATGCTCCTCTAAACTCGGAGTAGGTTGAGAATAAGTTAAAGCTAGAGGTTGAGGTCGATTAGGTGTAAGTTGTGGATCAAAACAGGTACGATGTTGAGATCGAGGTTGAGGTTGTTCATGGGAAGGACGAATAGGGTATGTGGTGTCTGGGTGGTTGTTGTATCACTCATAAGGTTGCCCAATTCTTGGGTCAATCCTTTATCCTTGGCTGTTTCCCATTTTAGGCATGGGTTAATAACATAAAATTAATCATGTTAACAGCTATTATTATTATTATTATTATTACTACTTAATTAATTCACAAAACTAGTTAAACAACCCTCAAAATCACCCATAATAGCCCCCAAAACCACCCAAAACAGCAAAAAACCTTAACATTTAACATGTTCATGAATAAAAAAAACCTAACAACATAAACCCTAATTTCCAATAATGTTCATGAATAATCACATGAAATTTATACAAAAATCAACAAAGAACATAATGAACGACATTTTAAAAAATCAACAAAAAAGGTTTTCATTCATACATATAATATACGAAAATTAAAAAAAACAAATAAATTCCAAAATAAACATGAAAATCATCTAAGGACCGAAAAGAATTAAAAAAACTAAAAAATAAAACCTAAAAATAATCATGTTTATATTCAAATAACTGAAAATCAAAGCAAAAAAACAAAAAAATTCCTATAAATTTTGTAATTCATACGAATTAATCACTAATCAACATCATTTTAAAATGAAAATCCAAATTTCGAAACAATACATAATCATTTTTATAATCATGTTAATATTCATGTTCATAATCAACATCATATTCATTTTAAAATTCCAAATTAATCTCAAAAAAAAATTCATAATTTAAGAATAAGACTAACCTTTAGAGTCGGAGAGTATTAGTGGGAGATGTAGTAGTCGGCAATTATCAGAGTGTAGCCAGAAAACCCGTCAGAGAAGGAAGATAAGAAAACAAACTTGTTGGAGAGGAAGAAGAATATTAGAGGAAAGTCAGAAGGAAATTAAGGTAAATTGAAAATGGCGTTTTCTGGTGAAAATTTGGTTTTATATCGTCAGATTTTCGACTAAATACCGACTAGAAGCCAGTCGGTGTTCAATCGGTGAGATATTTTACATATTCACCTCCCACAATTAATGCAATCAGTAACTTTTCAGAAGGCCTTGGGAAGGTAAAACACCTTTTCGGTATACTGACTGAATACCGACTAACAGTTAGTCGCAGTCAGTCGGTATACTGAAAAGCGTGTTTTCCTTCCCAAGGTTGCAGTGCTGTCAGTCCACTTTTCCAGTATATTTTGATTTTCAAAATTCCAACGAATTGTAACCTTATAACAGTCAGAATTTGATAGGGAGTTTAAAATTTAAAAATTTACGCGCCCTTTGTTTTCATTTTATTGTTGTATTATTAGTAAAATTATTTTGTTTTCAATTATAATTAAAAATATTAATATTATTATTATTTTAGTTAAAATAAGAATTATTATTATCATTGTATTATACTTATAACTGTTATTATTTTTAATATTATTATATTTTAAATTAATATTAATAATTACTAAAATTGAAAATCATTCCAATTTAAATATAAATGTACCTAATTAAACATATGACTAAAACAATATTGGATAACAAAATAATTTATTGGGTTACATAATTGTCATCGACATCATCGTCGTCAAATAATACAAGATCTTCGTCGGTGTCTTCATTTTCATCGACATCATCAACCGTTTCGTCTAACAATAACAATTCCTCAGCTAAATCACGCAGCAGTGTTACTATTTCCTCTGAAACATCTGAAACATCTTCATTTACCACAAAATCCGGTGATTTCTCTTCGAGTTGGTAAGCACTTTCCTCGAAATGCTTTGATCTGACTTTGCAAACAGCTCGCCAGCTTGTACAAAAGGATCGTACTTTCTATACGATCAACCAATATGAACGTCAACCAGCTTGTACCGTGGATGGATTCTCGTACCATGGCCATATCCGGTGGTAATTTGATCATACCATTGACATTTGAAAAATGTGACCCTTTTAAAATGGAAGTGCCCAATACTCAAGTTCAATAATGTCTTCTAACTTTCCATAAAAGTCTGCTTCATCTAGACTGTTATCATCAGATTTAACGTACACCCCGCTGTTTTCAGTAGATTTCCTTTTAGTAGAATGGGACATAGTGTGAAATCTATAACCATTCACGTAACAAACATCATAGCGACGTGTCTTCTACAATGGTCCCTCGGCGACGTCCTTTAAAATGTCAGCATTCTCCACACCATCAAGAAACCCGTCCCTAGACTGCACATCATCAATAATTTAAGCTTAGTCTGTAGTACTATTAACATTCAAAATTACGATGTTAAACGTGTACTTACAATTTGTTGAAACCAACGTGCAAATTGGTTTTACACCACATGATCATCTACTCTGGGTTTAAATTTGGTTCGTACTTTTTGATTAAGTGCACAAGTTGATCATAAAAGTAATTAACATCCGGACAATTTCGCAAAACATATGTCTGAGCAATGTTGAGATCTGCTTCATCCATTAGAAGAACCTTACCCCTCCCATAGAATTTGATTGGATGAGTAAATATGGACAAAACACCCGATCTGGCGTTATTAAAGCCTCCATCATCGTTTCTAGGAAGATCTCTAACTCTGTATCGAACGTCTTGCCCAAAGTAATGTGAGACAGAGTATGATGCTTCTTCTATAAGATATGCATTACATATCGAAGCCTCAACATACGCTTTGTTTTTGACAATAAGCTTTAAATGTCAAAGGTACCTGTAATTTTTGACATTAAGCTTTAAATAGTAATAATTAAGACTTGCTGACTTGTAACTTAAATATTAATTAGTTTTAAAATTTACCTCTCAAATGGATACATCCACCTATATTGTACCGGACCAACAATCCTTGCCTCGTAAGCTAGATGAACAGGGAGATGTTCCATGACATCAAAGAATGTTAAAGGAAATATAGTTTCTAATTTACAGAGCATCAATGTAATTTCCTCATCCAACCTCCACATATCAACTGTTGAATTCTCAAACGCGTATGAAGTACGAATTCAAACACGTATGAAGTACGAATTCAAACACGGTACTATCTCTCTAAAAACTCTTAAACAAGCTGTTACATGTAATCGGTTAACTATGGCTAACGAAAGCGACTATGAATCGGATGCGGTACGTAAATTTTTTGATTTGAATCGTTGGAACTTTTACAAAAAAAATAATAAGTCGCACAAAACTGGGCGACTGGACCATGGTTCAGTCGCCCAGTTTTGTGCGACTGAACCATGGTCCAGTTGCTCAGTTTTGTGCGACTGAAGTCTGAACCATGGTTCAGTCGCCCAGTTTTGTGCGATTTAATTTTTTTTTTTAAGATTTCCAACGATTCAAATCGAAAAATTTGCGTACCGCATCCGATTCATAGTCGCTTTAGTTAGCCATAGTTAACCGATTACAGGTAACAGCTTGTTTAAGAGTTTTTAGAAAAATAGTAGCGTGTTTGAATTCGTACTTCATACGCGTTTGAGAATTCGATATATATAGACAAATCTTCCGGATTAAAGTGTTAATTGTGTTATTAAGTGTGATTTACATTTATTAATTAAGTTTTAAGTCCAGTGGCAATTTTATAATTTTTTTAAACTTCAGGGGGCAAATACGTAATTTCAAGGGTGACGATAAAATGAAAAAGAGTGTCGAAATTTTGTAACTCCTTCCGTTTAATTGAACGGAAAGCATAAATAAAATTCCAAACAGTAGACACTAGACTAGTAGGCGTTGGAAAGAAAATAAAAAAGGAAGAAAATGCAAGGTCCTAGAAGATGGACATTCTCTGGCAAGGACTAGGAGTATCAATTTAGGGATCAGTTATTAAATCGTTTTATGAAAATGAAATAAAATTAATTAATTAAAAATAATTAAAGAAGAGAAAATAGGATACGTGTCGAAGCATGCATGGTTGACGCACCGCCTCACGTGATTAAAATATGGCTATAAGCTTCCCACAACGTCGCCTCCGAATCACGTGGCCCAACTCACGTTTTGGCGTGGTGGTCCCCACTTACCCCATCCATTTTAACATCACTCTTTACTTTCTAGAATCTACTATGCCAATATTTACAAATCACGAATTCTTATATGACATAGTCTAAGTGTAATAGTCTAACCGTAACGGTGAAATGTGTTTTATATTTAAATTAAATAATTTAATAATAAAAACTTTTAGTATAGTGGGCCTTTTATATAGATTCGTCTCACAATGAAACAATCTCATATAAAAAAATGTTTACAAATTTTTAAACGCGACGGTGTTATCGTTAGATGAGCTTTATATTTGATTTAAATTGCCTAATAATGGAAAATTTTATCATATCAACTTCTTGATTGAAATTCGTCTTATTGTGATACGGTCTCTCACAAAATAGTTCTGTCAAAACTCAATATTCTCTATCTGTATAATTTTTTATTTTAGTGTGTCCTATATTTATTGATTTTACTTTATCTTATTTCAGGATATGATAACTATTTATGTATTTTCTTTTTTAATTTTTTAGTCCGTCTTGTATGAGAGTGTTTTACTGTAAGATAAGTCATACAAAATTAATAAAATTATAAAATAAATAAAAAAACAATATAAATTGAATTCCCACTAGTACATAAAGCGGTTTTTTAATAATCATTTAGACTAAATCGCTTCATAATGAGATGATTTCAATAAAAAATTAATGTACTTTTATTACTTAACTACTTTAATTAATATTCTAAATCCAACTATTTAAAAATATATTATTTGTAAATGAGGCAAAATAACTGCGACATAATCACTATAGTATAGCCTAGAGCCAATCCTACGGGTGGAGTTTCTACTTCCTTTTCCCAAGTTGCCAATTTACGTTACCCATCCTCACTTGTCTTGGGACAATAATTGACCCAATTTGTTACTAGTACTTGTAAGGTTTTATTAGGACAAATATGACCTAAATTTTACTTAAATTTGTAAAGTCTTTGAAGGTTGTACTTGGATTCTTTAGAATTTTAAGTTTGATTTAAAAGTTAAAAGATTTTTTTTTTACTTTTATAATAAGAGTTCAATTTGTGATTTTCACCATTATATGAAGATTAAAGTGGTGATTAAAAAAAATTACTTATATATATATATATAATAAGAAATTTATTAAATTCTATATAAATAAGTTTATTTTAATATACATGTAAAAACCAAAAAATTAATTTTGTACGTTAGATTTTCGGTTCAACGCAAATTAAATTAGAGTCATATAATAAACTAAGTTCGATTCAATTTAATGAATTTAAGGTGAAAAATAATAAACTAATTATTTTTTATTACTTTTAAATAAAATTTTATTTGATTCATTTTGATATAAATTTTATTACTATTAAAATTTTAATAATGAATAATTAGAAAATTTCAATAATTAAATTAAAGTATTAACAAGCGTAAATATCTAAATCAAACAAATTGTAAAAATAGAAGGGAGTACTAATTCTCAATGACAATGGATATTTATTCGTGTCTTTTAATGCTACCAAAATATAATTATGGCATTTGCTTTGTTGAGTGAAACATGTTTTATACCTTCTGTCTCATTTAATTTTTAGACACTATTCATCAATTACTTTAAATTTATTATATTATTTTTAATCTAAATGTCAAAATATAGTCAAGTTGAATTTGTTTGATTCGTTTTAATATAAATTTATGAGATATAAAGTTAAATTAGTGTATTAAATAGTGTAAAAAACAAATTAGATAATTGGTGTGAATTGGTGTAAATTTATAATTCTCTTTCAATTTCAACCACATAATTTATTATTATTTTTATATATTGACAAATATTTGCTTTTTTTTAAATTATTTATTTTCTATTTGTTACTATCCTAAAGAAGGGGAGATTTATATCTATCTTGGTTACCAATAGTCCAAAACAATACCCAAAATTAGTTAAATTAAACTAATTTTTACTCTATTGTGCTAAATTTACTTGGTAGTTTAATGAATAAAAAAATAAAACACACATGACAAACAAAAAAAAAAAAAGAAAAGATGAGGCTTGATAAATGATGATATATTTGGAGTGGAGAGAGATAGTACATGGAGGGGAGAAGGTAGGCACGTGAAGCGGGTGATCCCCCTACTATTGCGTATGTCACTTAATTTGATGTGACAACACACAATTACACATTTCCTACTGCCTAACTTTTTTTATTGTTTTATTTTAATTAAAGTAAAAAGATGACAGGAGAGTAACTGTTACAAGTAGCGCACGTGAGTGAGGGAAGCAACCGGTCACGTGCGCCCATCCCCTGCCGTTCATCTGCCACACTGGCTGCCTGGCCGCGTGCGGTGGGAACCTTTTCTTTACTTCCGTTACATTCCCCGTTTTCTCACGCCGTTAAATTTTACCTTTTTATTGAAAAAACCATGTTAACTGGTCCCTCCGTTCTTTTTTGATCTTCCACATTACTATAATGGGTAGTTTTAAAAGTTCTTCCACTCTAGCTATTTTAGAAAGTTTTTATCTCACTTTTACCCCTTAAAACCCCCATTTTCTTTTAATGAACCCCTTTTCTTTCAATACTTTCAATACAATCATTACTTCACACTACTATTTAATTAAAATAATACCCACTACAACCTCATACTTTCAATACAATCATTACTTCATACTACTATTTAATTAAAATAATACCCACTACAACCTAAAGATTCTATCTTCCTTACTATGTGTTAAAATCCAAAGTGAAAGATTAAAAAAGAACGGAGGGAGTAATAATTAATCAAAAATTATGATTCACAAACAGGTTTTGTCTTCATTTGAGCAAGTGTTACTTTCTATGCCAGGTTATGAATTTGATTCTCATCAAGCATGTCTTCCCTCAAATACTACATTATTTAAAAAAAATTATTTATATTTTTATTTAATTAAGAGAGAATTTGATTGTGAATTGAAATATCGTACTCTTTGAGTTTCTTTTTTTTGTCATCTTTAACATTTTTTATTTTAGGGTAGATAAATTTAAATTAGATTTTTGAAATATATATATTAAAGAAAAATATATTCATATGAGATCTTTTTAAAATTCTCTTGATGCGAAGTTTTTTTTTTATCATATTCACCTTAGTTGTTCCATTTACTTTTGGGATACTATTTATCAATAACTCTTAAATTGCACTTTACTATTAATCTATAAGTTAAAACATAGTCATGTAGGATCTTAGTTGATTCGTTAGATGTAAAGATTATTAATATCAACTTTTTATAATTTTTAATTATACATAACTCGATATATTAAGGATCGAATAATTGAATTGGATAGAGTGAATAAAGTAAATGGGACACTTAAATGAATAAGAGGGAGTATTATTTAATTTTTTCAATTTCGTATGATGCGTACTTTTTTTTTGTTTTCAGATATTGTATAATGCAAATTGGACAAATAGAAAGAAACGGAGGGAGTAATTAAAATTGGATTTTAACTAGTTTTTGTTTGCAGGATTAAAGATAATTTTAATAATTTGAATAAATTTTTTTTGATGTTGAATACAATACAAAATAACTCATAAAATACCTAAATTTTAAAAAACCATGCAAAAAATTCCCCTTATCTCATTTAATAAGCACCGAAATTATCTTATGTTGTCCACTGTATTTTGGACATTTTCTTATTTTGATAAAGTTCTCAACAATTTTCTTTTAATCCCAAGCACAAATATATTTGCTTATTTAATACTCATCTAAGAAAAATGGTACATATTTCAATCGAGGTAAGAAACAATTTTGATATGATTTTTATTAAAAAAAAAAAATTTTACGCAAGAAAATGAATGGTGAGAAAATAAAAAATTTGCACTATTTTTCTTACTCCTATTTAGTAATTCAATCACTTGAACCTTGCCTTTTAAGTTAATTAAAGAGGCTCACTATTTAACACTTAAGTTATTCTTGTAAGAGACTATTTTTTTTCAGTAAGACAATTTCATAACAAGAGCTCATATGCTATTAGTTTATATTAGTTGGGCTACTCAACCCATACAAGGATCACATTTCATGATGATATCGTCTCCACTATCAAACAAAATAATGATGCATTTTCACATGTAAACTTTAATTTATCTTTTTTAATATTTAATAGATTATATTATTTTTTTTAGTAAAATTTTCAGTATCTTAATTTGTGGGCACAACTAAAAAAGTTTGAGCAAGTATTAAATTATTGGTGATATTAAGTTACTTTGTTCATTAATTTTATGTGTTGTATCTTGTGTATCATATTGTATGAAGAATAAGAAGAATTTTCTATATTTGAAAGAAAATTATTGGTGGAAAGTATGTGCTTGGGGTTATATTTGTTGTTGTCCAGTTGGGTCAAGGATGAGCGTATATTCTGAAATCAAAGTTATCAACCTATTTTTATTTATGACTCGTTAGTAATTTTATCGTAGGACTTAGAACATTGTTTGAGTCAACTCTTACTCTAGTCATGGAGTTGCCCATAACAACAATATTTGTGTGGAACAACCAATGACACTTTCAGTTCTTTAAAGTAAGTTTTGCTAATAATGTCAACGATTCTAATTTTTAAAGAAGAATTTGTATAGAACATATAAAATTTTGCTGACATGATCAATAATTTTTTTTAGCTAATACACTGCTAACAATGTCAATTATTTGACATACTCTAGTTGAAAATCATACAGTTCATATAAATAAAACTGCCAACATTGTCAGCAATTTTTAAAACGTTCAATTGTTGACTATTTTCTATAATTTTACTTAAATTTTTAAATGAGACAATTTCTTGGTTAAACCATTTTTATTAGGTTGACCATTATTATTTAGTGTATTAAAGTGAGCAATTAGAAAAATGTGCTAATTATATGAACCAGTTTCACGGTAAAAAGATCTCATACAAGACGAGCCGATAATTTTATGGTGCTTAGAGGTTTTCATTCGGATTATCGAGTCAATTTCAGGTAAGGTATTTTAGATCGGTCAAAAATCATATCTTGTGTCAGCATTGTTTTTCACATTATTTAAAAAATTCATTTTAAAGTCATGTTATGCGATGTTTGGGAATGATTATTTCATTTAGAAATTTGAAATTGACTCAAATTTATTGTTTGTCAAATCAAAAGTTTTTAAATTTGGATTTGGGTTAAATTCCACCATTGTTTTTAAAGTAGTTAAAGTTGAGAATTTAGAAGTGACTACCCAAATCTTATCACTCTCAAATTCTTAAAATTTATGATTAAAATTAAAATACTTATTAGCAAACACCATGTTAAGTGGGTTTGAATTCTTAAGATCGGGTAAATGTTAGATTAAGTTCGAGTCTTTTAACAAGCCGGAGTCTATGTGAAGCGTAAAAGCGAAAATAAAATGTTAGCAAATCGAGATCGGAAGAAAATTTGGTCCCTCTGAAAATTACTTTGAGCAAAAATCAGCGAATAGGTGGCAGCTTAGGGTGAAAGTGCCCTCAAATCGCCACTCTCGAGTCTCGACTCACTCACCCAGTCTTGGATCCTGGCTTCTTCCCAAACACCCAAATCCTGCAAATCTGTGACTCCATTAATGAACACTACAATGTCGACAATGGCGTCGACGGCTACAATGACGGCTGTCGCTAAATCAGTGTTGGATAAACCGTTACATGAGCTTACTGAAGACGACATCACCCAGCTTACTCGCGAAGATTGTCGCCGTTATCTCAAAGATAAAGGTCTTTCCTCTTTCTTCTCCTGATTTTCCGGTATTTTATTTTATTATTTAATTATTGGTATCAAAACCCTAAACTATAATTATAAATTAACCGACAGGTATGCGAAGACCTTCTTGGAATAAATCTCAAGCGATTCAACAAGTTATTTCTCTCAAATCTTTGCTCGAACCTTCTCCTCCTGCTAATTCCAATTCAAATGCTGCTGCTCTTAAATCTGCGCTTGTTCGTCCCCCAAATGTTCCTTCTTATAATACTGTTAGTATTTTTTATCATTTGTTTTTCAGTTATGTTTTCTTACTTTTTTTAGTCTACTTAGTATAGAAGTATAATTTTTTATAAAATAAATCATAGGTGAATTCAAATTCCCCGGAATTAAGTCCTGACGCTGATGGATCAGTATCGGTATCCGCCGTTGGAGAGGATGGAGCTCCAAATAATCCACCTGCTACATCCAGTTCTGAACCTATTGCTATTGGAGATGGGGAATGTCGTACTAATCTCATCGACTCCAGACCATTATCTCTCAGGTTTTCATTTTCTTTTTATTTTTTAGTTCTGCTATTTTGAAGGTTTTTGGTGTTTTGTTTACGTTTTTTAAAAAAGGGATTACTGAATTGCATTTGATTGGCTTTCTGGTTAAGCTTCATTGCAATTAGGGCTGCTTGGTAGTTGGTTGTTGGATGTTCCACTAAATTAGCTCCCTTTGAGGTAGGTTAAAAGGGAAGTTGGGGTTGGGTTGGTTTGCACTATAGCCTTGTTTTTGCATTAACAAAAAGGCTGTTTCTTACTACTACACTCAGCAGCTTTGAGTTCATAATGAGCAAATTTAAGTAGCTAACTGAAGAGTTTAAGCTTAAACTATTAGGTGGAAGGGTAATTTTGACGAGTTATTCTATAGTTGTCAAGGAGAACGACATGTTATTTCTAGTGAAAGAGAATAGAGATTTATGAAACGAATAAACAAAGTAGGGGTAGAAAAGATTTAGAAGAAAATGAAGCAAAAAAAAAGCATCCCACAATACTCTAATCAAGGTTTAAAATCATTAGGGCAGATCTATAAGTCATGGAGAACAAACTAGATAGAGTATAAACACATTAGTACCCATCTCTAAATACAAAAGAGATGTGCAAAACTGCTTTAACTACTACAAAATTAAACTTACGAGTAAAGTTATGGGAAAGAGTGAAAGATTGTTACCTAACAAGATGTAGAAGTATTTTTGAAAACCAATTTGGGTATATACTAATACAAGCTACTATAGAAGCTACTCATTGATTTGGAGAAGGTGTATGACAAAGTACCAAAGGAAGTATTTTGGTGGGTTTTGTCAATGAAAGGTTTGCCTCATGAGTTTATATATAAGATATGGATGACAAAGTACAAATCTACGTTACAACTTATAACATGTGTAGGAGCTACCAAATTTGTTTAAACATGATTGATTTAGGTTTTTCTTGTTTGCAATGGTCCCAGATAAGATAATAAGAACTATGCAAAGAAACGTTTTATGGTGCATGTTCATTATTAAATGTTGTAAAGCTGAACAAAATTAGAGATGTGTTCAATGCTAAGCTAGAGACGTGGAGATTTGTATAAAAATCAAATGGCAAAACTAAGTCAAAGTAATAGAGTATATGGAAATAGCTTTTTAGAGTAATTAAAGTACTTGGACTTAAAATTTCACGATAACGAAGACATAAATCAAAATATCAAGTATGAGATTCAGTGCAAGCTGCTTAAATGAGTAACCTCAACTGTTGTGCGATTGATGTGTGACACTAAGTTTAAAGGTAAAATTCTTTTGGATTGTTTGATTGTCATTAAAACAAAAATACTGTCTGCGTTCGAATGTTGAGCTATCGGGTCAATTTCTTGATGATGGGGATTGTTTAGATGCATATGTTTAGATGAATGAGTAGGCGTAAGAATAAGATTTCTGTGATGTAGTATAATACCACAATCAATGGAAGCGAATAAGATTTTGTGATGTTGCATAATACAACAATCAAACCTAATGGTGAAGTTAAGATGATGTGAACCAGCTTCTTGCCATATTTATTAAGTAAATAGAAAGATGCATTCATTGGTAGAGTGCTTTAGTCCATTGCCCATTTGAGTGCTAAATATGAGCTCGTTTTACTAGAGTGTGATATACTTAGTAGTTTATGTGTTCTATTGATTGCTGGTTGAGAATTTGAGATGCTAACTAATCTGTTGTAAACTTGTAATCAAGCTTTTCTGAAATTAAATGTTTTATTGCAGGGGTACAGATGCATCACAATTGTCTTTTGATCAAATGACAATCTTTTACAGTGGCAAAGTCAATGTTTATGATGGAATTCCGGTTGATAAGGTAATCATTCATTCATCAATATCTTGTATGGATACCAGTATTCCGTTGCTGATATGACAAGCTATTTCAGCAGGCACTGGCGCTAACACGTCTTGCCGCAAGCCCTAACCAGTTTTCTCAGGATGAGCCAAATGCTGGAAACTCTTCTTGCTGGAGCGTTCCATGCCAATTTCCCACATCAAATCTTAAATACAATGTGTCTACTCAAGATGGAGCCGTTGCACAGTCCATGTTGCATGGTATAACATTAGCACATTTCCAATCATTCACTTCATTGTTAAGTTATTTCAGAGTCATGTCAGAGTTTGCGAGAGAATGTGTTCATCCTCAATGACCTATCTGAATCAATACGCAAATAGCTTCTTTCTATTATGAGTTTATGACAACATAGTGAACACGATTTTCGTAAACGACCTCTTTGTTATGACCAACAAGGGTAAGACTGTGTACAACATACCCTACACCCAATCTAGGTGGGAGCCACTTAATGACATTGGCTAGTGAAATGTTGTTATTGTACCATTCTACATCTCTTTCAGCATAGTAGCGAGGATCTAAATAGTACCAATTTAGCACTCCTTAGCGTGTAACGAATAGGGCCATAGTCTACATGGAATAAAACATTGAAGGAGACAAATCTGTTTTGTTTGAATTAGTTTCAACGTGAGAATGATAAACACCGCTTGACTATTGTAAATCTGAAAGCGCGCGGTGTACGTATAGCCAACGGCTCGAACTCAAGGAAGGTAGTTTAATTATTTTACCTTAATATAATTATCACGCATAAAGAACAAAATGTGTAATTAATTTTATGTTTAGCACTACTAATATTATAAAATCAAATTACTAAATTGCTTCTTAAAATAAACTAAAGCTGGAATTCTGGATAATTGAATGAGTCTAGGGCATCTGAAATCACACAATTTGCATAAAGATGGCAACTTTTTCCTTGCTTATAAATTTGATTTAATGTAATCTTGGTTAACCTCAAACTTCTATTCTTTTGATTAACTATCTTTTTAGGGCCTTATCAGTTCAGTAGTCAAATGTATGTTCTTTTGGGTGAATTAATTGGAATTTAATCTAAATGTACCTCAATCCTAAATTAATCCTATTTTGAAACTTTTGTTCTTTTGAAAAGGTAAATAAAACTATTTAATTTGAGGTTTATTAAGCATAGATTTAGTCACAGATTCTTGTACTAAAGAAATTTCATACCAGCTACAATCTTGTCCTAAATTGGGATTATTTCCTCCACCCTAGATAAAAAATCTAGTCACTAGACATATCAAATTATCCTAAGCATACAATTATAATTCTAGACATATTGACATGCATAAACATAATATTATAAATTACTAATCTAAAGAACATGAATAATAAAAACAATAATGGGAAACTAACTAAGAATAATGGTAATTGAACTCTAATGAATAAAGAAATAGGTGTCCACTAAGTATTAGGATTGAAAAGAAAATCGGAAATTGAAACTACGAAACTAAGAAAATAAGAATGTCGTAAATACTAATTCTAAAAACTCTTAATTCTTTTCCTAAAACTAAAATTTCTTCTTAAGAGGAATGTTACTTGGAAACAATCATTCCAATAACCCTAAAAATTAACCTAAAAATAATAAAAAATAAATTAAATTAAATGAAACTACACTAACCAAAACGTATGGAAGGACGCGCGAAACGGCTCAGAAGAAAGGTGGCAAATAGTCGACTTGTTGCTTGCTCAATACCTTAATTGCACTTTTCCAGAACTTGGGTGGCTAGTTGTCGCCTATATAGAGGCGACTCGTCGCTTCTTTACCGTCTTCAATTTGTGACTTCAAAAAGTTGGCGGCGGGTCATCATCTATTTAGCGGTGACTCGTCACTTACTTTTCATCTTGATTCTTCTTTTCAGGAGCGACGAGTTGTGGCTCTTTATGTATGGCCTTGGCAACAACTCGTCGTAAACATACTGCCTTTGTTGCTCGTTCTTCTTCATTTGTTACGGGAGTTATGCTATTTTTCCAAGCCTTCACCCTCTTATGACTTCATAGGACCTATAAGCTGCATAAAAACAACAAATTCACCTCAAAAACATGTAAATTGTTACAAATAGAATCATTAGGTGAAATTATACAAACATACTATATAATCATTTAAAACAGCTTTATTACTTCACCAGAAAGGAGTCTAAATGCCATCAATAAGTGCAAAAAATTGCACTTATCACATATGCTCTATGGATTTCTCATGTTTCAAAGCCTTGTTTTAGTTGAGCTGAAAGGTTTATTTGTCGTATTGCAAATCACCTATCAAATGTTTTTAAGTACTGTGCTAAATTTAAAATTTACTAGTATATTTGAATTTCATTTGGCTGGTTATCTGTTACCATTTCAATTGTAAAGAGTGGAAGATAGCTAGTACAACTTTTGGCAATTAAAGGCTTTAAGCACATGTCTCAAGAAGATGTATCTCGTTTATTTGTCATTTATATTTAAGGCAGGTGCATGACCAGGTCAGAATATTATTGAAGAATTAAAGATAGGGTTAAATAGAGTATACTCTTTGTCAACAATGATCTCTCAGATGGATTTACTTTGGTACATGTAGTCGACCATAAATTGTTGGGATTTTGGCTTTGTCTTTGTGGCATGGCTGTTATATGTGAGTCTGTGACCTATTTAGTTTGCTCTCTACGTAGTTTTACAGATGAAAGGATTTCCAACCTAATTAATCGAACATTTCAAGAACGATGCTCATGAGAATTGATAGGGCTTGAGCTTTAATTACTAAAGAGTTTAATTTTGAAATCAAAGTAATAGGTCACAGTATTTTCATCAGAAATTTGCTTATCAGAACATACTTAAACTTAGTTGTACACTTGTACTGATGAGCCTTATTTTTGGTGTGAATTGAACTTTACTGTTCTCTGTTTAAATTTTGTAGAAATTGCAACTTCCTTTCTTTAAAATATAGCAGTTAGTATAATGGGGGAGGAGGCGTTATGCGAATGCTTTCTTGTTGTACTGCCTTAGGTTTCCAAGAAAAAGACAGATGTGCACATAACGAAACAATGCCCAACATTAAAGTGGATATGCTCACATGTTCTATAATATGTTCATGTTTACTCTATGGTTGTAGTTGTAACCAATAGCCGTTAAAGATCATGTGTTAGTGGTGGTGTTAAGATATTTTCTCCACGAGTTCGGAATATTACCAAATCATGTAATATATAGAAGTCTAAAATTCCAAATTATAATTTGAGCGTCCAAAAGAGAAATTACAATGATGAAAAATAAAAATATGCACAGTCATCTACTGTGTTATGTAACTTGTGATTTAAAAAGTCATGGAGTGACAAGTGACAACCATTATATGTTGTCATTCCAACATATTAACCATTATAATCTTTTTTTAAAGTGTATCCAGAAAACTTGAATTACTATAATAAAATGATTTTTTTAAGTTAAAAATTACATAGCTATGTTCGCGAAACTAGTCATAACACAGGGTGCTGTGTCCATGACGTCGCGATCGTGACCGCAATCCAATGACATCTGCTATATTTTTTCTATGGTCGAAGGGATAAAAAGCTGTGAATAAGTAGATATGAGCTTAGTGATGCAACAAGCTCTTCGGTGGTACATTGATGCTGGGTGGTTGATTGGGTTTTTCACTTGTGTAGTGTAGATTTACGGTATTGAGAGTGCTTGTAACTTGATCTGAACGGTTCATTTGTAATTAAAATTCTTCCTTGTGTGTGTCTCCGTTTACCTGTTGTGGTATACATATAAATTTTCGTGGATGATAAATTTAATTGTTAATTAGGATTTTATTAATTGAATTGCTGGAAAGTATTATAGGGTTTATTATTGATGCATGTTTAGAAGAAGTTGAGGCTTTAATCATTTTATATTGTTTTCGGTTATCATTAGTTAATTCTTATTGTGAATATGTAAATTTCTAGACTGAGGTTCTCCTCTCATTTGGGAAAGGGCTTGAGGCTATCTCTTGTGCTTCTTGGTAACTAGCGCAGTATATTGTAAATTGGTGTTCATCACTGGACACTCACTGTGACATCATGATTTTGATGACTGCAGTGGCTTCTTCAATCAAAAGATTTTGGTGGATTTTTTAACTAAGAAAAAACAAAATAAAGTTTGTTGCATAGATTTTGTAATGTTCTAGGAACTAGGAAATAGGAAGCATGAGGAATCAATTTCTCATTAACATAACAAAGCAAGTTACATTTTTGATTTTTGCTTGTCTATGGTTCATCTGCTAGCAGTTTAACTGATTTTGGCCTCATGTGATATGAATCTGTTAGTTACCAAAACGATCACTGGTTAAATTCTGGTGTAGCATGGTAATATGGTATTATAAAATGATAGTTCGATGCTATAAACTTATGGAATACAATTGACAGGGAAGATGGCGGAACCTATTCAGCATTGTAAATCAGATGGGAGCATTAATTACGAACAAGGTGCGTGTTTCATGTGTTATGGTTGTGCTTTCCTCATAGCAAATATTTATATTGTATTTAGGATGAGATAACATTGATGCTTGACCTTCATAAAGTTAAAGGCTTATCAACATTGGAAAAAGTGAGATGCAATAAGAAAGGTGTACTTCTCAAGTGTTGGAGAAGCACAAAGCATATTCCTGCTGTAGAGGCAATTGAGCTGGATTGTACACTTTTCTGACAGATTTAGTTATAAAACCGATTTAACTTAGTTTATCGATTATGATTTAAGCAAATTCAGGTTTTGTGTTATTTCTTTTCTGAAGTTTTCAGAAAACATAGTTTGACTTGTGAAGAAGATAAGAGTATATTTTGGGTAGAAAGCTCAGAGCGTGTTATGTGAAAAATGCATGAGGAATTGTTTGTTAATAGGGGCTGTACAACAATGCACTCTGATTACAATTGCTGCGGTGTTTATTTATCTTTTGGAAGCTGTGTATATTCACTTTTGCTGCTATTATTTTTTCGTTTACTCCCCACAAATGTGTTGTAAGTTATAACTTAGCTTCTCATGAAACAGTTCTTTCTTGAATATGCAATGCTATAAATACCTAATGGTTCCATTTTTCTTAGTATAAGATTTTGCTTGTTTAATTTTGGACATGATCGTTTGGCGGGGTGGGGGGGGAGGATTCGGTCATCAATATATTCAATGGAACCATAAAAACCTCTTTGTTTGGTCAGCGGTCTATCTTTTGTAATGAAAATTTCTTCACATGGAATCATTGTGCAAAACAAGGCCGCGTCACCGCATTACGACCATATAGTAAAGGTTTTGAGTTAATCGCGACCAAAATATAGGTCATGTTGACGCAAATTCATTCGCATCAACCACAAAATCCATTTAGCGACTTTTACCAAAACTGTATTTTGCACTATGGATGGAATGGGAAGTGTCATATTCAACTGATCCCTTTTGTTTACATGTCGCAGATGTTGAAGGGCAGACAAACAGACAGGTCTCACTGCAGAGGTACTTTGAGAAAAGAAAAGACAGGTGTATCTCTGACATGACTTCTTTAATTATCCCCAAGTCATAGTGTTGTTTATTTAAACATCTCCTTTTCTGCTTTCCCAGGGGAAAATTTAAGATGAAGAGGAAGATAGGATCTTCTCCTTCTGGCTTGGAGATGTACTTAAACCAGCAGATGAGGACCCCAGGCATCAATGGACAAACTAGTCGAAATAACTCTATTTCCGTAAGCCAACTTGGTATCCCCTGCCCAAGCTATGGCGTAGTGGACAAAGAACAGAAGAATCTTGGTCTATCAGTTGATCTTAATGACAAAGGTTTGCAATAAATTCCATTCTTATCGTTTGTGACTAGTGTGCTTGTATCTTTTCCCTCTGAAACCATGCTGAGATTGTGCTCCCCAGTCCCCCCATAACATCAAGATTGTTTCTCATATTGAAATAAGTTATTTGTTTTAAACTACACTATCATACGTGAATGTGGTAGTAGTCAAGACGTGATTGGGGTTAAATGAGATTTCGGACGTGATTGCGTCAAGACTACGTTGTCGTGCTGTCACATATCGTCTAAATTCATGAGATATCCCTTGAATTAGTCCAAAACATGATTTGATTACATCTGTAAAAATTGAGTGGTATCGCCTTGATAGATTTGCAAACCTTTACAACTTGGCTACTACAATTTGATGTGATATTTGATGTGTTCCAACATCAATCTGGATGAACTGCAAGGTTAAGTAAACAAAAATATTTTATTTGATAGCAATGGAGGGTAGACTAATAAATCTAGGTCTACAAGCTTGACAAAACTCTACTCACTTGATTACATCCAATCCTAACATATCATATAGATATATATATCCAAGCTTGATGAAATTATACTCTTTTTGATTGAGCTGATTTTTCATCAAAGCTTGGGTTTTCCATTTCATCTCATACAATCAGATAGCATGCCTATCATGACACTAAACTTTGAATGGAACTTTGTTTCTCACCAGAGGCCTGAATTCAAAATTTAGAAGCTCAACGTGTGTTAGTAGGGTAGAAATAGTGGTATTGAAACATCTTTCATGCTCCTGCTTTTGTGAAGAAGGTAAAATTATCAGGGAAAGGAAAGAGAGTGCTAAGAGAAGCAGATATTGTGTTCAAAGATGAGATGCTGAACTAATCGGGATTTGATAATGAAGCTTCTTCTCCTCCTTGAGGATATTACTATATCTTATCTAGTTCATTCATTCATTGTAACTTCACGAGGCTGTGTATTCTAATGCTTAACATCTCTTTATACGTATAGCATTTTCGGATACTATCATTTATCATCATCCGTTTTTGCCTTAGAAACAATAAACATGAGTAGAGTGATATCGGATGATGAAGGTGTTAAATAATGTCTGGGGTTGGGATTTGGTTGTAAATGGATGAGAAATCCTGTGGAAAAATAGAGCTCTAAGGATTGACAAAGATAACAGAGCTTTCCTGTTCCATTTGCAAACCATCATATTGACTCAAATATATTCTCCTTGCCATAGTTACTTCATAGTTCATAGCATGATATATAACCTGTTATGATACACTGTCAGAAAAATTTGTTAATTGTCCAATGTGTAGAGTGTATATTTCATGTCATCCTCTTTTTTCAAGGCAGGGATGAGAGGATAAATCTTTAAAGCAAAAGTTATACAGCATTTGATGAAGTTTTTCTTTTTGATTAGCACACTAGACATTCTGAAATATAGTACTTGATCTCTTAGTTAACATATAAAATAATGTGTCATCATCATTTTCCATGTATGTCTAACAAAACTATGTAACTTCAGTTTAAATACTCGGTTTGCATTTTTATTTTTCCTGAAATATTTTCTGACCTTGCAGCTTAGAGCCCCTGTTGTCTGCTTGACTGTTTCTCACTTGGAAGCGGAAGACTTCAGACAGCTTAATTATGATTCATGGCATGGAAGATGAGGTATGTCATCCAACTGGTGTTTCATAGAGGAACTATTCTTTAGTGGTACGAGTAGTTAGCCGGTCTTGTCATTTTTGTAAAGAAAAGCACCAAATGATCCAACTCAATCAAGTTCAAGTTAGTTCGAACTTCTGATGAACTAGCCTCTCGCAGTCGCTTAGCATTGTCAAGTCATGAAGATATCATGTAAGGACTTGTTAATCCTTCTAATGTCGAACTATATACTGATGGTTTTCTCTCTAACCTGAAGTATATTTGTTTGTAATTGTAATATCGTTAGGGTTTAAATAGTCAGTAAGTTTAAGATAACAACACCATCCTTTTGGTCTCGAGATTAAGGGATCAACCGGGGAGGAGAAATTGGCCTAATCCTTGCAATATTTGTAACATTAATGTTGCTTTCTTTTTGTCGCGTTAAGCTTGCTCCTAGTAGACTTGCTTTTGTTTAATGGTTCGAATTTAAAGAAACCGAAAATAGAATAGCATTTTAGGGTAGTTGTCAAGCAAGATGTTTGTAGTTCAGCTAAATCGAGATTGCAATGTTTTTCTCAAGCGAGCAAATGGAATGCAGTAGATACTAACATGGAAATTCATTTGAGAATACAAAGAGCATAGTCTTAGTATTGGTTGCTCAGGTTAACTCAGTATTAATGTTTAAACTTGAGCCAAGTTTGAGTACAGGTTGCTCGCCTTAACTCGTAACATTATGTTTGAACTCGAACCACATTGATTTTTCTCGAGCTCAACTCTGGGATTAATCCTCAAGTGTCAACTGATTAACCCAAAAAGCGATCCATTTACAAAGTATTTTTATGTAGGATTTGAGCTTTTCGATTCTCATTCACTAATTTTTTCTTTAAGTGAGACCTGATATGATTCTTCAACTTACCCAAATTCTTATTTCCTCTACATAACAACGGACTTTTCAATCTCAACCTTTGAATTTTCGTTTTTCATTCACCTGAATTAAGCAAGATGCGCTCAATATATAAATTATATAATCTAATTAATACAAATTATGAGAATACATGTTCTTTATTTGAAGTTGTTTGATTAAAAGATAGTCTCTCAAAAAGTACTGTACTTGTACAAGTTATGCAAAGCAAAACTTCACTATAAATTTAAAAATTTAAGCATATAACAAGTCAAACTAAAATATTTTTATTTTATCTTATTAATTTGTTTTTGTGAGGTAGATTAGATAAACACTAAAGGCAAAGCAAAGAAAGAAAATTAATACTTCATGTAAATTGTGAGAATTGAACATGAAAGAAAGAACTCTCATCCATTAATTTAATTTATAATTCTATAATTCATCATCGTCATATTTAGTGTGTTTCGCCCATAGAAAATTATAATTAAGGTTTTGGGAGGGAAGAACGACAACAACTCATACCTATAATTATAATTCTATAATTATGACTCTTTAATTAAGAAAATCCTACATGATCGAACACTTTATAGTTTATACATGGTATCCAGTTTCACCCTATAACTTTGAACATTTTACATTATACCTTTTGTTGCTTTTATTAAGGCGATTCTTTTAAAGAAATTTTATTCTATAATCAACCCTCAACAATGTCATGTATGAACATGCTCCGTAAGATCCGATTGCATGTTTGATTTTGCAATACATTATGAATTTTAAAGACAAATTTCGACTACAAATTTTCATCAACCGTTTATGAAAAAACATAAATATGTGAAATCTTATTAGATTTCTCTTAATATATATAATTTATTAGTTATAATTGGAAATATTCTAGTTAGTTTGCATTAATATATTATATACAAAAGTAAAAGAGAAAAACAAATAAAAATACAAAAAATAAAAAAAAAATATAAGTAAGAGTACATTGGTAAACATTAGATAAGAATTAAGAGGAGAAGTCATCCATTAAATACATCATCCGATGAATGATGAAGGCAGTAAATGTGTACCACACAAATTTTCTCATTTATGGAGTTGGAGTAATCTTCTAGAAGGAGAATGACAAAAGCACTGTCCACAAAGAAAAGAGACGTCGAACTTTATTGACCATCTTTTTGAATTTTCCTTTATTATGACCTCTCGTTTAATAACTTTCTCGATATTTTCATTTTGATATATCTTCTTATTTTAAAATATTTTTATTTTTATAAATACTTAATCACAATTCACACCCACTTATGTTATTAAAGAAAAAATAATATTAAATTACATGGATAAAATACAAGATTTTATCTTATATACAGCCCTTAAGGTTTTATACATTTTCCTTATTTAAAACAGCTATTATTACAAAAGACCGTTTCTCAAAGAAATGACCTTAAAATGAGAAACCTGTATTCTTATTTTCTCTTTAATGTGTATTTAGCCTTATATATAAATCGTCTCTCAGAGAGATCGTCTCTCACAATAATTTATTTTTTTAAAATTTGTACAATTGTGGTTTATTGCATTGGAGCAGGGTCAAAATTTGCTTTGTGCTTGTATGAAAATTCGAACACAGAACTATCATATTGAAGACAAGTATAGGCCAACAAAAATGATTAGTAATCTTAGTGATTATTCTTTTTTGATAAGAATAAAACCTGCGTAACTTCAATAATTACACATACATGAAATTCGTCTATTTTTTTTTATATTTTAATTTTAAACTTCACTCAAAACTCCGAATTATACTTCTAATTTTCTTATTTTATGCTTTTTAAAACTTACTCAAAATAAAACTATGTATATTATTTTTATTTTTCGGTAATATTAAAATAAAATTAATACAAATTATTACTTCTAATTAAAGTTTTAATTTTAAATTGTAATACTTCTACTTACATTATTTTATTTTCGGTATTATAAGCATGCATAACTTCTAATTAATACTTTTAGTTTTAGATTTTATTTTTAAACTTTACTCAAAACATAACTACGTACATTATTTTATTTTATGGTATTATTGAAATAAAATTTTTAATATTTGTTTTATATACTTCTTTTGTTGCATTTTAGTTACATATATATGTGGAGAATTGATATTATCAACAGCAAATAATATGAAACGAATGAAATATATCGTTAGGGTTTATAATTTATCTTTCGCCTCGAATCCTTATAATCTCAAAGTCGGCTCTGGATTAGAGTAAGAACTAAGAACAATACTAGTATTGGAGAGTTTTGTGTGCGAGTCTTTGTACGAGACTTAAACAATAGTGAAGCAAAAGAAAATTTTGAGCCTTGAAAATTGAAGATTCGTCCAAAAAACTCTTGAGGCGGACCATATAATCATATTTTTTTTCTTTTCGCAATAAATAACATATCAACTCAAATTGAAATTGGAATAATGTTGGAAAGTGTGTTTGAAATTTGTTTGTATATTGCAAAATTAAAGATAATCTTGTATTCTTTCAAAAAATAAAAGAATGATAAAAAGAAGTTAATGAAAATGTAATGTAGAAAACTCTAATAATTCAAGTTTGAGTGCGTGGATATTCACACTCTTATCAAGTTAGATAAAAAGAGTATTGATTATCATTTTTGATTATTCTCATTATTTTAGAATGTTGGTTACATTCCGCTTTTTGAACAGTTTTCAAGAATATTTTAATTATTAATATCTATATATAATAAATACATTTTATAGAAAAACATGAAATATATGTATAAGAAAATTTGATAATTATCTATTACTTTTTCTGTTTCATAATATCTGTAATTGACATATTCTCATACAAGATGTTTTAATCACTTACAAGTATATTTTTGAGCGAAGGTAGTCTTTGTGTGTTAATGACATGACATATTGTGCTTAAATATGTAACCATGATGATTTAACTTATAAAGATGCTCTTTTTGTTTCTTTCATGTGTAAAATAAGTGAAATTTAGTGAAAGAAAAATTGGATTGGAGAATAAAGAATGAGGCAAAAAAAATAAATGAAGGATAAAAATGAGTAGTTAAGATGGAGAGAGAGTATAAATTTGTAAAAGATCTAGTATATGAAAATATGCATTAAAACAAATCAAAAAAGATCCCACTTAATTATGTTTTACATGATATATAGAGAAATATATACCAAATAAGATCGATTGATGAACAGTAGTTGCTAACTTGCTACAAGAACTGCAGCAACTATTAAAATTCGAAGGAAGTATAATGAAATGGGCAAGGAAAGTAAACCAAATTGTCACTTCAGTTGGGTTTAATTAATATTGTTTGTAAAAGGGCCTAATTTTATGGAGTATTTTTGCGAAAATTTTAAACAAATAAGCAATAATATATATACAAAATTTACATTATAGCCAACTTTTTAAATTATTTCTCAAGATAAGCAGTTTTTTTCCAAATTTGAAATTTGACATGTTCGTACTTAGTAACAACGAACAAAAGCCGAGGGTTCAAAAAAGACAAAAGGTTTTAACAACGAACAAAGCTAAAACCTGGTCAAACAAGGAGGATATGAATTTAGCTTGAGTCTGTTTACTGTTACTAACAGCAAACAAGAACTGAAGGTCAAAAATAGTCAAAATTCTTGTTCGTTGTTGGTAACAGCGAATATACGCTTTGACTTTTTTTTACCTCTAGTCTTTGTTCGTTGTTACTAACAGCGAACAACCTCAAACCACAGCTCTGGGAAAAAACTGCTTATCTTGGAAAATATTTTTCAAAGTTGGCTATTGTATGAATTTTTTATATTTTTTTGCTTATTTGTTTCAAATTTTCGTATTTTTGCCTTGGGTCTACAATAACAGCTAGTCTTTTGAGAGATCATCTCTTTGAGAGACGTATCTCAAATCCAACCCATTAAAAGATTAATGTGTACTTACCGTATTTTTAATGCTTACTTACGCATCCTTAATGCCTACTTTCAATATCTCAAATGTCTACTTACAACATTCTTAACGAATAATTACAATATTTTAAAAGATATATAATAGACTGACCCAATTAAAAATAATCTTTTAAAAAGACCGTCTCTCTTAGAAATTTGTGCTACAATAATCCAAGAGCCACATTCATTGCTAATCAGATACCAGCTCATGTACAGTGTGTAAACCCATCAATACAGGAAGTAGTATTTAGCTACGAGTACAATCAAAGTCACTGACAACATTTTTGGCTTTTTTACCCAAAATTCACTATTTCAGCTTATATAGACTTAAAATTATTGTTTACAACGATTTTGTAATAAGTTTATTTTTCAAATCATTTTTATCCAAAGGCTTTTTTTTTTTTCAAAATAAAGCTACAAAAAAGTTCAAATAAACCGGCCTTTTGATTTTTTTTTTAAAAACCATCTACATCTTAAATCTTATGTTTTACCTTATTTCAATAATTAAAAAACCTTAAATCTTTTTTATTTCACAAATTTCATACTTGTTCTAATAAAGTATTCAAACCATTAAAATACTAATTTTCATCTAACATAGGTAGATCTTTAATAAACACAAGTAATAAATGAGATTATTCAAAATTAACTTAAAAGTAAATTTGTTATAAGTCAACGGATAATAAATTTATTAATGTTAATTTTTATAATTTAAAAGACTTATAGTATGAGTTATATCTTTGAACGCCTTACACCTACCCAACTTCACCATTAACTTCAACCTCTTTATTTTTATTTTTTATTATATAAAATCAAAAAAGATAAGATTGTATTGTTGGTAAACTATAAACTAATAGGTGGAAAATGGAAAATATAGATTATAATATCATGATTCTTGCCTTATTTTTGTTTTTTTTTAATAAATAAATCGTGCGTCAAGTAACCAACTCATCAAGTTAATGGTTAAGGCTTTAGGATATGTAATATTTTATAACACGCCTCTCACACGAGAGTTTATTGGGCTAAAAGTGTGGATGCGCATAGGCGTTTAATATTCCATTTTAAATAAGAAATGATTGATATTCAAACTCGTGACCTTTGTCACGTTGGCTTCTGATACCATGTAAAATTTGTATAAATTTATGGCTTTAAAAAAAAATCTTTTATTGATCAATATCTGATTATTCATCCTTTTGTGCTATTTTTATAAAATGTCATCTTTTAATAATACGACTTAAATGAAAAGTTCATATTCACGTGATATATATTAGATAAACTATTTAACCTATAAAACACATTTTTAGATAAAATCATCTCAGTACCAAATCTTTGTCCATTTTTTGACCAATATTTGATACCTCTATAATAATCATAATAGATTACTAGTTTAATGATGACTATAAATTTTACACAATGACAAATCAAAAATCTCATTGAATAACATTACCAACCAACCCACTCACCAAATTTCATCATTCAACCATTAAATTTCTCTTCTTCCTTCCAACTTTTTCTCTTCATCAATGGCGGACAATCAAAAAACCCATATCTTAATAATCCCATATCCAGCACAAGGCCATATAATCCCCCTTTTAGATCTTATTCACAATCTTGCTTCTACCTCTAAACTTACAATCACCATTGTCATAACTCCCAAAAACCTTCCTCTCATATCCCCTCTTGTTTCACTCTTTCCTTTTATAGTAACCCCTCTTGTTCTTCCTTTTCCATCATACCATGGAATCCCTCAAGGAAAGGAGAATACAAAAGATCTTCCTCCTGCAAGTTTTAAGCAAATAATGCCTGCTTTTGCTAAACTTATGGATCCGTTACGTCACTGGTTCGAATCTCACCCCTCTCCTCCTGTAGCAATTATTTCTGATATTTTTCTTGGTTGGACCCACAATTTTTCCCTTCAATTGGGGATTCATAGAATTGTTTTTTCTCCTTCTGGGGCTTTTGGGTTGTCTGTGATTTATTCTCTATGGAAAAATATGCCCAAGAAAAAAAATCAAGATCAAGATCAAGATCAAAATGACGTCGTTTTGTTTGAGGATGTACCTGGGTGTCCTAAGTTTCCTTGGTGGCAATTATCCCCTGTTTTTAGGTCATATGTTGAAGGGGATGCTGACTCGGATTTTATTAAACAAGGTTTTTGGGATGACATGGCAAGTTGGGGGTTGTTGATTAACTCGTTTGATGACATGGAAAAGATTTATTTGGATCATTTGAGTAGTAGTTTTGGGTATGATGGTCGAATTTGGGCTGTGGGCCCGTTGGTTTCTCAAACTAAGGTTGAAAATCGAGGTGGGTCCAGCTCGATCGAGGTGGACAAGCTTTTGAGTTGGCTTGACACATGTCAAAATAACGAGGTTGTCTATGTGTCATTTGGGACACAAGCTGTACTAACAAATCGTGAAATGGAGGTGATTGCGGAAGGATTAGAAAAGAGTAGGGTTCGATTCATATGGTCCGTTAAGGGCCAGGTTGGAGATCATGGGATGGTCCCACATGGATTTGAAGATCATTTGTCGGGTTGCGGTTTGGTTATCAAGGGTTGGGCTCCACAAGTTTTGATACTAAAGCATCGAGCTGTTGGTGCGTTTTTAACTCATTGTGGATGGAATTCAGTTTTAGAAGGGGTAGTAACTGGTGTAAAGTTGCTCGCTTGGCCAATGGGCGCAGATCAATTCTCGAATGCAACATTGATTGTGGACCATTTAAAAGTGGGGACAAGGGTGTGTGAAGGATCTGACATGGTTCCTAATTCATGTGAGTTGGCTCGAATTTTAGCTGAATCTGTAAATCAACATGAAATTAGTAGGAAAAAGATCATGAAATTACAAAGTAAGGCATTGGAGAGTTTGAGTGATAACGGGAGTTCTTCCAAGGCCTTGGTTAGTTTGGTTAACAAATTATGTGAGTTAAAGATAGAGCCTAAAATTGAAAGCATTTCCAAAGGTAACAATAATTTGGAATGAGAGGTTAATTTAATAGCTTGAAATTAAGGTATGTGATTTCTACACATTGTGAGGGTGAGGAGGAATCATTTATCAATGAAATAAATATTCTATTCCTATAAATTTTAATCTATATGATTGTTTTTATTAGGAAATAATAAACTTTGTTCCAAAATAAAAATGTAGTTTGACGGAATATGAATTGTTTTAACTTTGTTATTTATAGAAAATTAAGTTTTTGCTTCATTTTGTTATTTTATTGGAATAAAATATAAACTCTGAAATAGTGAAAGTTAATATAGTTTGAAATGAATCCGATAATTTTTTTTTAAATTAAATAAACAAAATTAAACTAAAATGACCCTAATAGTTTTTTAAAAAAATAAAGAAAATTAAATTAAATTTTAATAGGAAAAGATCCTAAAATCAAATCATTAAGTCAAGGCTAGGCCAAACCCTAAAATTGAACAATACTAAAGGGGCTAAAGTAAATAAATAAGTTATATAAAAAATATATAATCTTCTGCTAAATTTAATATGCCATTTTTTAGTTTTAGGTTGTTCTCATAATAAATTACTCTATTTTTATTTTTAGATACTCCTAATGATTTTATCACTTTTACTCTTTATATTCTCTTTTTTATTTTTAAATATCCTACTAATTTAACCTATTATACCAAATTTCTAGTCTCGTGCCAAAAGCAGAGGATTATGTGGCTTGAAAAGAGAGTACATCAATCAAAAAAAAAATGCGTACTTTTATGTTAAATTCAAAAAGAGAGAAACATTTTCTCTTAATGTTTATTATAAGATAAACTAAGAGAAAGAAAATGTCAAGTGAGAATCAAAACTAAAACCTCTATATTTTTCTTATTTATGTAGTTCTAAGTCCAACAAAAAAATTGTTATTTGTACATTCAAATACTAACTATTGTTGATTTAGAGTGAGCTAAAGCTGATGTGAGTTTAAAAGTGATTGGTGATTATGTCATTTGCTATTCTAAATTTACCATATTTTATTACAGGATAGGCCGAGGTTAATAAAAATATATATTATAATCGATCTGGACGCTTTATCCCAAAAAGTTATTCTTATCTCTACGACTAAAACATAACTTAATTCATCAAAACATAACTAAAACATAAAAATCTTTTTTGATTTACGAGTTAGAAAATAGGAGAATAAGTACTTGTTTCGATCAGATTTCAAAAAGAGTTATCCCATAAGGATAATTACGACGTCCGTTTTTTGAAAAATCATCGTTATTATGGGTAAAATTGACGTTAAATATTTTTTTCAGTTTATGTGTCGGGAAATAGGAGAGTAAGTACTTGTTTCGACCAGATTTTCAAAAGAGGTATTCTAATAAGGGTAATTGCGACGTCCTTTTTTGAAAAATTTTTTTTAAAAAATGTTCTTTTTTGAAAAAATATCGTTATGATAGGTAAAAATGACATCAAATATCTTTTATTTTTTTTTGTTGTTAATTTATGTGTTTTAACTTTTAATAATTTAAAAATACAAGGACCAATGAGATACTGTCACATAGACAACTTAACCTTTCAAATTGGTCAAACCCTAAAACTTGACAGTCAATTTACGTTTTCTTTTAAGTGGTAGTCATTAGCAGAAAAATATATTACATTAAGTAGTTTTTTTGCAAAAAAATTATATAAGATTATTTTTTGCAAATAGACTTATAAATAAGGTATTTTCTTATAATTTTTCCTAAAAAATCAATAAAACCACCTCTATCATTTTTCTCTTAAAGGACTCAATCTTGATGGTAATATGTAATAACATGATTATTGTTGGAAAAAAAAAAACTGAAAAAAAAAATATATATTAATATGTATACTCCTAAAATAGATCACATTAGTATAATTATTATAATACTTAATTTGAGAAACTTCTCCAATCTACTCTTTAATCTAAAAATAATAACTTGGCGTTTGGTTCCTATTCCTATTCCTTTATGTTGGATATGAGTAATTGTAATCCAAGATGTATTCAAAACAAATTAATTGTATACTCTCAATACAAACATATACGTACTGTATACATAGCAATTAATCTTCATCTCTATATTCTCCATGTATTTTTAGTCTTCCATCAAAATTCCAACATTACTTAAAATTTATTTAAGTGAAATCTTGATATCTTCACGGAAAATATCACAATCTCAATTGAAAATGACGAGCCTTAGGTCTCAATTATTGGACAACAATTAATTATCACCTTTCTTTTTTTTCTTCACTCAGCCTTACCTACCATATAATATGTAATAATAAAAAATATATATATATATATATATTATATAATATATAGGATTAGTTAAAAAAAGGAATGCTGAAAATTAAGACTTCAGATTTTAAATCTGAATTCAATGTTATTGATGCATTATTAGTCCATCCTGCAGCCAAACAATTATTAAAATAAAAATTAATCTAATATTTAGTTTTTGTTTGTTTATGATTTTTTTTAATTTTTTCCAACAAATAAATTAGATAGAGATTAAAAGGAAAAAACTAAAAAATTCCATTGTAAAGCACCATAGAAAAAAAAAAAACTTTAACTTTGAACATTAATGAATTTCTATAATAATATAATAGAATACATTATACATACAAGTATGAGCTTGTGCTCTAACATATTAACTTCTACCAAAACCTATGAAAAATAAATTTTTTTACTAGGGACAAAATTGTGAAGTAGCAATTAAATTGCTTAAACTACTTCTTATCTTAATATACTATAGTTTCACAAAAAAAAATAAAAAAATAAAAAAAAATTAATTGTGATGAGGTGGATGAGGATTAGGAAAATGATAATCAGCACTTAAAGCTACAAAACCAATAGGCAATTTTGATGGGTTGTTAGGTTTTGTTTTAGGATTATTACAACTTGGTTTACATAACATAACATTTAATTTGGTTTTCCCAATATGATTACATGATGATTTCCATGATGAACAAGGTTTTGCACCTGACTTCTTGTTCCCCATCTTCATTGATAATTCTTCTAGATCTTTCTTGAAGTTTCCTTTTGACTTTAATTTCCTTCCCTTTGACCTCCTACAATTGCCCTTTTCTTCTTTTTCATTTTCAACAAATTTTGATTTTATTTCCTGGAAAATTGTATATAAATTCAGATATGAGATATATATTAGTTCAAAATAATAGACTATGAGGGGCGTTTAATGGGATGGTTACGGGCTGGAACAGGCTTATGCAAATATGGACCAGTTTGAATAAGGGCCTTTAAATTTAATCTAGGCTTAACATGGACTCGGCTTGAAAGTCCAATCCGACCCGTTTTTATTATTAACAATTATTATAATCCCTATTGATTAATTTATAGTAATTAAATTGTAGAAACGTTAATAATTCTCATTGTCATTGTAATTTATAATAATTAAATTATTCATTAATTATACTATTTACAAAGGCCTGTTTCAACTTATTAAGACATTTTATATCCGATTTCATTTTAATTTTAGTAGAATCTATTTTCAGCCCAACACATTTTCAACTTGGCCCTTACAAGATCTTCTAAAAACAAACCTAATAAAGTCTCCATTCGTTGGAGACCCCTAACTACAACCAAGAGCGGCGAAACCAAAATATGTACGTTTACAGATATTTATGATTAGAAGACCGATGCACTAATAAAATAGTTATACAGAACAAATTATAATACTAATTTTTTTAATTGAAATTTTTTTATAATTTAAGACAAATTAAAAATTCTATTAATTTATGATGAAATCTATGTTAATTTTATAATTAGTATATTCAAATTACAAATCTTAATATATTTTCATTTTGACTACTTTAACCATTGAGTTTTACTTATTTTGTTATGTGTAATAAGCCCTAATTATATCATATTTCATAAATTAATAAGGATAAAAATTGAAAATATACTATAAACCCGGAGTTAACGAGTTTAGATTGATGGCTTCTCCACTACAACTATAAGGAAAAATGTACTCTACATATAAAAGGTGAGAGATGGAGTTGATCATAGGGGTGATAATTAAACTTTTATCTGAATTGGGCAAAATGAAAAAAAAATTAAAAATTGTTGACGTAATTTATCCTACAATGATGAATTAAAGATGATGTGTACATTTTACACGTTATTAGAGCATTTCTGCCGATTGTTATATGGTTTTAGGATTATATTTTGGCTTATGACTTGTGCACCTCGTTTTTTCCCGATTATATACTAGCAGTTACAATAAGTCTACTCCAATTTAAAGAAAATTGATCAAATTATCAATCAATTTTGAGAAAGTTTGGATTTTTAAAAAGTGAAGTAGACTATATATAGAAGAAGGTAAACTTTTAATTCACTATAAGAGTGAACTTACCTTGGCAACTAGTTTTGAAGGAATATTTATTTTATAATTATCATCTTTTTTCTCAATTTCTTGAATGATATTTGTATCCAATAAATCTGCATGAAACAACATAATGAAAAATACATGAATTAGTATAATAATTTCAATGATTATCAATTAACCAAACAAAAAAGAGAATGAATGCATGTAATATGTACTTCCTTAACAGTGCTAGGATTTTGTATATTACGCTATTCAATATTAACACAAATTAAATAAAATTTCACTAGACTATATTTTACACTAAATATAGAGAAATATATGCCAAATAAGATCCGTTGATGAGCAGTGTAGCAACTATTAAAAATCAGAGGAAGTATTACCTTGATTTGGAGGTTGCTTAAAAATGGAGTTCCTAGCTTCAAGCAAAGCAAACATGAAGAATAATACAAGGCAACTAAACCTTATATGCACCATTAATTGGTTAAGGTTTACTACTTTAATGGCGGGTTTGTTCATTTTATCACTTATGAACTTTGATATGAAAATACAAATACACACTAAGAGAGATAAGAGGTAGTATTATTATTATTACGCTTTAAAGACGGAATGGAAGGGATGTAGCTTTATAGAAGGAAGTCAGGAAGGGGTCTGAAACTGAAAGATCAAACACAAAATAGTTAAGTCAAAGCTGCATTTCCAAGAACTATTAGTCTCCTTTTCTTATAAATTAATGCTTCAAGTTGTTAGTAGTGCCCTAATATAATATACAAATATAGGGTTATACACTTATACTTGCCCCGTTTAATTTTATTTGCAAACTTAATAAAATAAAAATATGCGATTAGACGATTCAAAACAAGATTTCAATTAATTATACTTTTTACTTACATATTAGCTACAATATATAAATATTCTTGAACGATGGATAGTATCCATAACCGAAATGAGCAAGTATTTTAGAACGGAGAAAGTACCCGTTTGTCTTAGTCATTTAATTTCGTTGGCTTTTAACATAGAGACTAGAAAATTGGATTGAATTTAATATTATATATTTAGAATTAAGATAGAATATAGAGAGTAAAAGTAAATGATAGGGTTATATTCAAGAATAAAAATGAGGCAAATTTATTGAGATGGACTAAAAATAAAAAACACTGGGTGGAAATATAAATTTACTAGGGGCTACTATAGTTTATGCATGGAAGTTTCGTAAAACACGAAAATTAAAGCTTTGTCTAAGAATGGTGAAGTAAATTGGTTTTATTATTATTTTTTTTTAGAAAAATTAATACTCATTCAATTCACTAGTAATATCTATTTGTTTTTTAACACTATTCATCTCTTACTCTTAATTTGTATTTTATTATTAATCTATAAGTTAAAACATAGTTATGTGGAATCTTGTTTGATTCGTCTTAATGCAAAAATTATTCATATTAACTTTCCATAATTTTTAATTATTCACAATTAGAGATATTAACGATAAAATAAGTACATTGGATAGAGTGCATAAAGTAAATGCGACATTACTAGTAAATCAGAGGGAGTATTAATAATCTAACTTTTTATCTATCGGTTGTGAATAATTTTTTTTATCATTATTTTTGATAATTTAATATTTACTCTTAGTTTGTTGTTAGATACCCTTTTGTTTTTTTGATAGTTTAACCTTTACTCTTAATTTGCTATATCAACATATACCAAGTAGTACGTTGAATAAAAACTAAGGGCAAAAGTTAATCTATTAAAATATAATCTTTAGTTAGTAACTTAGTATTGTTCACAGCAAATGTGTGAAAAGCTGAAATATTAATACTCTCTTTATTTCTTTTTGTTTGTCCACTTTACTTTTTACACACATTTGTTAGCAAATTTTAAGCTTTAATATCTCTAAGTATACGTCATAAAAAGTTATAAAAATTATATTATAAAAAACTTTATATCAAGATAAATCTAACAAGATCTCACATGAATATATTTTATCTTCAATACATATTTTAAAAATCTAATTTAAATTTCTCTTATTATTAGAGAGTATCAATTTTCTATCTTTTTATTAGAGGATATAAGAATAAAGTTACATGAGAATAAAAAAAAAATTAAATAAACCGAAAACTAAAAACTAAAAAGAGTAAAACAGCGTGGAACGCAAGATACGGGGTGTTTTCAGTTGTCTGCCGCCATGCACGCTCCGAGGTGAGACGGTAACTGTAAGAGTATGTTTTTTTAAGTACTTATTAGTTGACCCTTTAACTTTGTGCCTCTAAATTAAACTTTGCGTGTAAATTGTTTGATAATGATAAATAATTTTTAAGTAAAAATAAAAAAAATTAACTTTATTTCATTGCCTAATAGTTTTTGGCTTATTTTTTAATTTTCTAGTCAACAACTATTCATATATTGAAAATTTAAAACAAATAGAGCAAAAATATATATAAAAAAATCACATTATAGCTAATTTTTATAACTAGTTCTCAAGATAAGCATTTTTTTTCCCAAACCTGATGATTGGGGTTGTTCGCACTTAATAACAACAAACAAACGCAGAGGGTTCAAAAAAAGCAAAGGGTCTATTCGTTGTTACTAACAACGAACAAAGCTAAAAGCTGGTCAAACAAAAAGATCTGTTGTTTTCAACTCGCATCTGTTTGCTGTTACTAACAGCGAACAAAGACTGGAGGTAAAAAATAGTCAAAGTCTTTGTTCGCTGTTAGTAACAGAGAACAAACTCTTTGACTTTTTTTGACCTCTAATATTTGTTTGTTGTTACTAACAGTGAACAGCCTCAAACCACAGTTTTGACAAAAAACTGCTTATCTTGGGAATTATTTTACAAAGTTTGCTATTGTATGAATGTTTTATAATTTTTTGCTTACTTGTTTCAAATTTTCAAAATTTGATTTATATAGTTGTCTAAGAGCTAGCTAGTTAACAATTTGCAAATTTTCAAAATATCACTTAAACAAATGAATTATATATTTGTCTTAATAGATAAAAAAATAATTTATTAGTTTTAGCTAGCTAGTTGACAATTCAACAACCAATAATTCATGTAATACTTACCATTTAGGTAACTCAATATATACGGTTCGAATTAATTTTTTTCAAAATCTATATATAAATTTTTAGGTTCAATAATAGAGCATTAAATCAAATTTTGATTAAAAATTATGAAAAATAATAGGTTTTAACTCAAAAATATCAACATAAATTATTTAAATTTATCAAATTTGATTCTATAAGGTATTCTAGTGATACATCGTCTGTCATTAAAAAAATGCATATTAAGAAGAGCATTATAAAACATCGGCAAATCCAGAATACTAATATAGAATGGATTGAATAATTATATGAACATGTATAGGGAAATAACTTGGTTGTTATTTCTTTGTGTTACATATTACGAAAATGATATGGGTCATAACGCTGACAAGCACAGTAATAAATTTTTTATTAGGTTTGTATACAATAAGACCCGCATAGGAGAAGGAATAGTTGCACACAAATTCGATGAGTTACATCCTAAAACCATTGGTAATAGGAGGAGTAGCCCATAAGCTTATACATGTTAGTCAACCTCTCTATTTCAATATGAGATCACATATACGTTATCAGCCGGTTTCCTGAGAGACCGTCTCTTTGAGAGACATCTCTAAAGCCCAACTCATTAAAGCTTAATTAAACTAAAAAATGAAAATGGGATGACCAAATTAAAGATGATTTCTCAAAAAGACCATCTCTTACAAAAATTTGTGATAAGTTATTTTTCCAATTGCACAAAGCAAACCTAAATTTTCTCTCAGCAAAATACAACTGGTTATAATTATTTATTAAATTAAGTCATCAAATCAATAGAATGTACCTAAATCCCTAGATCCATTAGACCATATGTTGAATTAATTAACCCTATTTAGCTACATGTTGTGAGGAACATGAGAGCGTGTGGAAACTTGAAATCGATCAAAGCATGAAGAGAGTAGCACATTTACACATAAAATGGTAAGGAAGCCAAGTAAAAAAGCATTAGGGTAATTTTCACTTTTGAAGTGTGAACCTTAAAAGCTCACTTTTTGGTTGTTCTCCTATCTAACATCTTTGGAAATGTAACTTTACATACTTTACTTACTGTTTGACCAACCTAAGGGTAACATAACATGCATGTCCACATGCTTCAAACCATGTGACACCAACAGTTGAAAGTTTGATTTTATTGGTGAAACATATCCAATTTATTAGTTTTATCATTTTATGTGTAAAAACATACTTTTCTGTCTCATTAAATTTGCCTCATATACGTTTGGTTGGAAAACCAACAAAAAAGAATTATAGGGGAAATTTGTAGATGAAATGGTCGTGGTCATTAGCTTAAAGCGCTTCGCACAAAATTAAGGTTCGATGGGAAGATAGCGAACAAACCATATTCGTACGTTCTCGAGGAAGGCAAGAGGAAAGTGCACAATCAATATAAACCCTCATATAAAGAGAGCCCAGCAAAATGAATTATGAGTAGCACCAAAATAATATGGGAGAAATATAAATTAAATGTATAAATGAGAATGAAATACTGTGGCTAAATAAAAATAAATAAATTTAATAAAATGGAGTTATGGACTGAAAAGAGAAGTGGGACAAATTTAATGAAACAAATTAGGGCATTAGTAATTAACAATTAATGCATACAATTAGTGAGATTCTCTAATTAATACTTGTAGCATTTTGTGGGAAGCCATATGTCCTTTTTTAGTCAGATTTAATTAGTTGTGGATTATACTTGCAGAAAGAACTGAGTTCTGGCAAAAATCTGATCTTGATGAATATTCTTGCATATGGTGACTGGCATTTGATGGAACTGACAATCATCATCTTGGCAGATAAGTCATATATTGGCTAGAATCCAACCATATTCTCTACTTTTTATTTCTACTCCCTTCTCATCAAATTTATACTTCCTCTGTTCTTTTTTTATCTTCCATATTACTATAACGAGTAGTTTCAAAAGTTCTCCCACTTTAGAATACTTTCTATTTTTAAAAAGTTTTTATCCCACTTTTACCCTTTAAAACCCCCATTTTCTTTTAATGTACCCATTTTCTTTAATTTATAATTATTTTCTCTCTCATACTTTCAATACAATTATTACTTCACACTACTATTTAATTAAAATAATACCCACTACAACCTCATACTTCCAATACAATCATTACTTTACACTACTATTTAATTAAAATAATAATACCCACTACAACTAAAAGATTCTATCTTCCTTAATATGTGTGAAAAACCTAAAACGGAAGATTAAAAAAGAACGGAAAAAGTATTTATTTTTACGTCCAATTTTCATTTAACGTTTACTTTTAAAACTGTCACCAAATCATACATCGCCAAAGCCATTATTTATTTGTAATGAGATTAGACATACTAGTCACTTCAAATGGTTCATTGTAATGAGTAGAGTGACCACGTCACAAAAAACTCAAAGTACTTGCATAAAAAAAGCTCTTCCTATTTAATTTGTAGGAGTATTTTTAGGAAACTCCTATTTTGATGCAATTTTATACTCCCTCCTATTCTTTTTATTGGTCTTATTTTTTATTGAGTAAAATCATTTTATTTGTCTTATTTCCTGTTTTGTTACTGATTTTTTTACTTAAATATCCTTTGTTTACACACGTAATGACCCACTTACACTACTTAAAAGATCCCAACTACCACTTTAACAATTAATCCAATCACTTAAAATATTCCAACTACGATTTTTTGGTGAACCCCGTCTATTTTTAATATCCATACCTAATTCAAATGTCCAAAGTAAAAAGTATAAGAGGGAGTAATAACAATCAACGCGCCCTTTTTAAATATTAGAGATGTTTGTATAGAGATATTTCAAAAAGTTAATTGCTTTAGCCATATAGTTTTCATTTGAACACGAATTATTGGTATAGAAGATAAATATAAGATTGAAATTTTGTTTATAGCTTTATAATACATATTTAAGAATTTGCACAAGGCTCGCCTAACTAAAGTAAGGTTATTGTTCAGACTCACTTCAATTTTTAGACTTTACTAAATTAATTTTTTCTACTTCATACTTTAAAGTTATTAATTTAATTTTTTTTAAAAGTCATAATTTTATATTTTCTTACTTCTAACACCAATTTAATTAAAGTTACATTTAATAATCTTTTAACCTTTAATAAACCTACAAAACAAATAAGAGCCATAACCTTACTCCTAGTTAACAACAATCTAATTTTTTATAATTTTTTCTTTTTATAAAAAAGTTGATCAATAAGGGAATGAAAAAGTTTCACCATTGTTGAAGAACATATAAAAATGCAGGAAGTAAATCTGAGAAAAAAATTGAAAACGGTCACATTGATTTAGCCCTAATTAATCACCTCAAACTCAAACTAATGCTATTCTTAAATCCCAAATGATAGGTAATTATAAAGCTAATGATGATATATAAATAATTTAAATTAACTTTGGGATTTGCCTCTATGGCAAATATTTTTTTTTAAAAAAAAGAAAAAGATCCCGCAGCAAAAACCAAATTTTAACATGAAAAGCATCATATTAGAAACCTTGGTCAAACAGCCACTATCTTGAATCTCTACTTTCATATGCAAGATCGATCATCTAGTATTATAATGGGAAACTAATTAATTAATTAATTAATTAGTTTATCGATTTAATTATTATTATAATTAGTGTTAATTAACACTTAAGAACACGAGGACGAGCAATCCAACAGGAAAGTAGTGGGTACTTCTAGAAATTTGTGTATAGAGAAGTAGCCAACTTTAATTAAGTCGGTTATGTTTGTCTATTCTCTAACATTAATTAATTAAGAAATTAATTATATTTTGATTAAACTCTTAAATTGTATTCACATACATGAATTAAAAATTTTTGTTACAAGTACAATCTATTAGCAAATTAAAATAAGAGTAGAAATTAAAAAGTAAGAAAAATACATAAATAAGATAAAAAGATAAGTTGAATATGTAGATAAGAATTAAATAAGTGATACTCTTGTGAGAGATCGTATTTAGATTGAACGACTTCAAAACAAAAGGCTTAAATGGTAACAATTTAAGCATATATAAAACTCGTTTTACAATGAATTTGTCTCTAAAATTTTGTAATTAAAGAAATAGTATCAGTTATGAGCATAGAAAAAATATACTTCACTCATGGGACAGACTAAAGAAATAGTCGTATAGTCGTATACCTACATGATTTTATAGAATAGCCTCGGTCCGTATGAATTGTAATCCTAAGGCTAAGAGTCTAGTTCAAAGGCAAAATGGTCCGAGACATTTTTGCGTGCAATTTTGCGCTTTTAGCTCCAAAAGACGCACATAATCAAACAAAATGGGAATATTGATTAGTCAAATTCAATAAAGTACATTGTTTTATTAAAAGTATTTTATAGGTAGTTAATTTTTAAAAAATAGAACAAATTGATATCAATAATTCAATTTTTCACTCGTTAGCGGTGAATAATCTTCATTTTAGATTATTTTGTAATAAATTAACCTTCTTTCTTAGTTTGTTGTTAGCGCATTATTAGAATGTGCTAATAGCAAATAAAAGACAAAAGTTGAATTACTATAAAATAAAGGAAAAATTACCCTGAATAATACGAACTTTCACTGATTTTCCTACAATAATACGAACTTTCAATTAACCATGAATAATTCGAACTTTGATACATATTTCCCGCTGGCATACCATTTTACCTGTTACCGATAAACTTACTCATTCCTTTTAAATTTTTTTTTTTTGGCTAATAAAACTAAGTAAGAAAAATTACCCTGAATAATACGAACTTTCACTGATTTTCCTACAATAATACGAACTTTCAATTAACTATAAATAAACTACGAACTTTGATACATATTTCCCGCTAGCATAATGAAGAAATGGGGAATTTACCGTTTCTCCAGGTAAAGAACCGGTTAAGTATGCTAGCGGGAAATATGTATCAAAGTTCGTATTATTCACTGTTAATTGAAAGTTCGTATTATTGTAGGAAAATCAGTGAAAGTTCGTATTATTCAGGGTAATTTTTCCTAAAATAAAATATCATATTGATAGCAAACTAAGGGCAAATGTTAGATTATTAAAAAGTAATCAAAAAATGGGATAATTTATACATAATGGGTGAAAGGTTAGATGATTAATATCAATTTTTTCTAAAAAATAAGACAAAAATAATTATTGTGGAGTAGTCAGTAAAATATTTTGATAAGATGAAAAAGTAAATTAACTTTATAGATATTCTAATTAAAGTAAAAATATAAGTTAAGGGCAAAAATAAAAAATAAGCAAATTTAATGTTTGAAAAAAGTAGAAATTAATTTAATGGACAAAAGAAGTATATAATTCGGTCAAAATGCATGAAAACTTTGTTGGAAATTATGCTATACATTCATTTATCATATCATCGTATTATTATATCTTATGCAATTTAATAAAAATACTGTAAAATTCTACATGATATTTTCATAGTAATTTGCCATATGGAATAATTTTACCAAAGTTAACATCAATTCATTCTTTAATATATGAGTAGTATATGCAATAATATATGTTCTCTTACATTATTTTTGAAATTCCATATGTTTTATTGAAATATTATTTTTTAATTTAAAAGCTACATAAGATTTTCAATAGAAGTGTTATATATATATATATATATATATATATATATATATATATATATATATATATATATATATATATATATATATGTATTGAAGTATTTATATTTAATTTTAAAAATATATCATCAAGAAGCAAAAGATACATGATAATCAAAGATTATTTTAAGAATGACAAATAATCATTCTGATAATATTATTGAAAGATTATTCAAATTTGTCTTAAAAAGTATGAGAATTTTAATTTATATTTATATTAATAACTAACTTTTTTCATTAAAAGCACTATATATTCTAAAATTATTTAACTATTTTATAAGAAATTTATAATGTACTGATAATTTGTAATTACATCTCAAATTAAAATTATATTTATATACACTTTTACAGTAAACAACTTTGTAGATTTTACAAATGTCTTTACTAGTATTGCAATAAAAGTTCATAATCAAAATGTCAACTTTTAGGATGTGTTTGGATATAAAAAAAAAAGAGGGAAAGGAATGGAAAAAATTTAAAGGAATGGAAAGAATTTAAAGAAATGAAAAATCCTTTGTTTGAATAACAAGATATGAGGAAAGAAATTTAGCTAGGAGGAATTTCAAGAAATTAGATAAATATTTTTTATTAAAGTCTCAATTTCTCCAAAGTAATAAATATTTTTATCCAAACATAATATTACTTTCTTTTTTCTTCCTATTTCCTCAAGATATACAAGACTGCAAGAGTCACTTTTTTTTCCTTTCTTTTCCCTTTTGCCTTCCCCTTTCTTCATTTATTTTCTTTTCAAAATTTTTATCCAAACAAAGTGTTAAAAAAATTAATACTAAAATTTGAATTTTGTTTATAGTCTCAAAATAAAATATGTTATTTGTTAACTCAAAATAATTTTTTTAATCATTAATTATTTTGCAATATCATGAGAAAGCCACTTTAATAATACGGATATTTCATGATATACCACCGAGTTTCTTCGAAATTCACCATATACCACACAAAATGTTCTAATTCACCATATACCATTGAGTTTTCGTCCGTTAGCACAGAATACCATTAATGACAACTGCCGTCAGTGTGCCGTTTGTGGTAAATTAATAATTCACCATATACCATTTACTTTATTTATTTGCATCAAATACCATTTTTTTTTAAATATAGCCGTTGGAATTATGATAAACAAAAAAAGTGTCGTACAAACCAAGTAGTTAGCATTTTGTTCAAAAACAACTTGACAATAAACACTGTTCACCAAAAAAAATGACACTAAACAATGCTAAGTAGCAGCCTTTCTCTTCCCCTTGTGTTGCCTTGTTGTGAAGAGGAAGCTACATCGCCTACATGTGCTGCCTTCTTTGGTGATACCTTTTTTGCCTTGCATGTCACTGCATTGTGGCCTAGTTCTTTGCATAGGCTACGTTTGTTATTCTTATGGCTCTTTCTTTTTTTTGCTTCATGAGCAGCTGGATAGAACTCAGCAAACCCACCATGTAATTGCTCCCTCGCTAAACTCTTCACTTTGTATAACAATCTCAACTTCACATGGATCCTGTACCTTTCCATGCACAGCCTCTGTAATGAATCAACTGGGACATCTAGGTTTGCCTCTAAGTCTTATAACAATTGTCTGCATAGCCATGCTGAAGAGACCATAGGATTCTCTTCCAGCCTCCCACAAGTTGTATACTCTCCTTCTAGCTTCTTTATGACCCAATTGACTTTGTCTCTTAGAACTGAAGCATGAATCCTCCAAGTGCAATCCCTCATCAAACACCTTGCTATGTACCTATTACTGTCAACATGGTCAACTGAAACAGAGAAGCCCTCTTGTATGCAGAAATCTCTGAATACATCTAGAAACTGTGTTTTGGTTTCAAATATCAACCAATCCTCAAGAACAATGGATCCAAATGGTAACTGAGACCAAATTTTTGCCATTTTTGTACACTTTGTCTAACACATGAGACCCATCCAAGTAATCCTCAAAGGTCTTCTCATGTATGTTATCACAAACATCTTCTTCTCTCACAATGTACTCATCCTCGCTGTCCAACTCCATATCAGAATCCTCCTCAACATCAGAAGCTTCATAATCACCATTTTCACCATCATCAGAAGGCCAAGCATCAGACTCAACGTCAATTTCTTCAACCACTCTTTGGGTTTTCTTGCCCCTAGTACTGATATGCCTCCTTGCTGCAGTTTTCTTGCCAACATCAAGGGCAAACTTAACAGTAGTGCTTCTAGGCATCCTCCACTCTTTGGGTTTAAGCCTGGTTTGTTCTTTGGATTGAGTTGGTTGCCTAGGCTGCTGTTGGGTTGACTGTGCAGGGGGTATTTTCTTCTTCTTTGGAGTAAGCTTTTTCCTTCTTGGAGGTTATTTGGTTGAGATGTGTGTGAACATGGAGGTTGTGATGGTTGAGGTTGTGAGGGTTGAGGTTGTAAATCTTTTGGAAAAACCTCATCTACTGCTAGGATAGCAAACACTTTTACATATTCAATCCCATCATCATCAACATTCAAAACAGGGACCGCTACAGCCACAGTATATGCTTGCTGGGCCAAAAATTGCTCCTCAGCTTCTGCTTCCTCTGCCATCCTTCTATTCTCTTCCTCCATTAGCCTAATATTTTCAGCCCTGTTCTTCAAAGTTTTTGCCCAACTTGCTTCTGCAGACTGAAACACAAGGGATGGTGTTTCTGTCTCTTCTATAAACACTTCAATTTCACTATTTCCTTCATTTCACTTCCATATTTTTAACATTACCCCATCATCAACTAACTCTAACTTACGATTTGTTCTAGGTTTAGTGACAAACAGGGTGAAGTATTTTGGGAGATATACGTTCTGTTTCACTGGATCCTCACATATATACTCAATCAACTCCATCAAATTGGTTTTATCAGTGTCATCCACCCTCACATCAAAAGTACCCCCCGGAGCATGAACTAACAACCACATTGTACTCATCCTAACAACAACATTTACCAACAACAAATTACATCACAATCCAAATTACAAATCGCATACAAAACAAAAACACATCACTTTAGCATAAGTCAAAATGGCATGCAACGTATCGCACTTAACCCTAACCCTAACTTAATTTTGCAAATAAATACAAAATCATAACTCGAAATGCAAATGGATAAGGATAGTAATACCTTGCGTATGCTTAATCCATCGAATTAGCAAACTTTGTGCGAGATTCAGTCAGGACCACCTGTGTTTGGGTTCTAAATCACTTCATAAACTTGCAATTCACTTTACACAAATCGATTTTAAGGATTTTAAGGATTTTTGATGGATTTTAAGGGTTCTAAATTAATGAAGACGAATACAAAGTTTCTTGAATGGAGAACAAGAAAGATGGAGGATCAAGTTTTTGAAGAAATACGTTGTGTTTGGGGAAGTCAAGCCTAACAATGGCGCCAGTTGAATGCGTAAGGGCATACTGGTAATTTACCATAAACGGCACACTGACGGCAGTTGTCACTAATGGTATTGTGTGTTAACGGACGTAAACTCAATGGTATATCACGAAATATCCGTTAATAATATGGATTTGAGTTAACCCGACCGTTTGGTTTTATTTTGAAACAATAGATAAAAGTATGGATAATGAAGAGAAAAATTTGTTTTTTAAAATTCCAACTTTTGAATGGTTATCTTTTAAAATTTTTACCTTTAAATTATTTTTTAAAACTTTTACCTTTGCTTTTATTTTTTTCTAAGGTCCAAATGATTTACAACTGTTAATCAGGTTACTTTTTTAATTTTTCATTTATTTTAAACTTTTGTTTGAAAACAAAAAAAAAAAAAATCTGATTCCCTAGTCCATCCTGTCACTTCCCTCCGCCCCTTCCCACCTTCCGCCACTTTATTTATCCACGATAGGCGGGCTATATAGCTGTGACTTTTTGATTAAATAAATTATCATAAGCTTACGCTATTATTTTCACCGAATCATTATGTATTGTGAGAATAATATTTGAAAAATTTCAACTATTTTATTATATTGAATAATTGAATATAAAATTGACAATTATCTCTGGCATCTTCAATATCAATGTTAATATATATACTCTTCATCTATCTTCACAAATCCAATTTTTTAACCGTAAGTGATCACTACGTTAATATTATAAATCTATAAAATACATTGAGTTATACTAATAATTCACCATGAAACATTTCATTTGAAAATATGTAAATATATATAAATAACCGGACAAAACAATTCTAAAACACCCAAATTTCCCCGCCAAATGTTCCCGCCAAATGTTCCTGCCAAATTAAAATCAAACTTTACCCTCCAAAAAAATCACACAATAAACATAAACCCTAACAATTCCAAATCCCCAATTCCCAATTCAGAGAACACCCTTCAGAAAGAAATTATCAGAATTAGAAGATGAAAGTGAAACCAGTAAAACTAAGAGAAGCGCACAAAAACACCAATAATGGCAAACCTTCAATTTGCTCGGTTTTGTGGGACAACAAATCAACCCATATTGCCACTTCTTCTTCATCAGATTCGTCCATTTTTATTTATGAATCTCTACTTCTTTCCACGCCTTTGAAGAATCTCCGTTACCATCAAGATGGTGTCACCGCCTTGGCTCTCAGTCCTAACTCTACTTGCCTCGCTTCCGGATCTATTGATCGTACCGTCAAACTCTACAAATTCCCAAGTTTGTCTTATTCTCCTCTCTTTTTTACAATTCTTGATTCTTATGTTTCTAGAGATTTTGTATCTGGGTCTGCTCTATTTTTTCCTTCTGGGTGTAAAATGATTTTTGGATTTGATGTATGGGTTATTATTCTGTATTGAAGTGTATATTTGGATTTAATTTTTATTCAGCTTTTGGTAAATTGTTAGAAAAGGCAGTTTAAAGTATAAGGTTATATAAGTTGATTGTGCAAGTTTCATAGATTTGCAGGTTAAAGTGTGACAATTGCATCACTATGTGTGAAATTACTGTTGATTGTTTTCTTAAATCTCGAATCAAATTAATTGGGTTTTTGGACGTTGCATTGTAATGTGGTAATTTAATATTATTTATCATTTTGTCTTGGATCGTTACGAATGTAACACAACATTATTAGCCAGTTTAGATCGATCTGTTTGCGTGCACAACGCAATGCAAACAATATTCAAGCTGATTTTTGCTGTGATTTTGATGTTGTGTGAACTGAGTGAGCTTTCTGTTATTGTGTGTTGTGGATCTGGCCCGATCTGGAATTACATGTAGCATATGTTTTTTATTTTTGTAATTCCATTTGCTCCAACTGAGACAAGATTCAATTCTTGTCATTAGGCGGCACTTTGGAAGCTTGTATAAAGTGCCAATCTTTTGCATGTAAACAAACTGGAAATAAAATGTCAAAGAAAGGGAAAATGAAAACAAAAGAAAAGTATTCAATTCCACATGAAATTTGTGATTTGACTTCCTTGCTCTACATATTAAGTAATCTGACTATCCCCAATAACCAATTACTAAAGTTTAGGATAAGCTGTAAAATATTCAGCTTGCTTATTCCACTACATCATTTTCTTGGATGATGATGATTATACTTGCCTAATCTTATTTTGTCTCAATTAAATGTCAGGTGGTGAGTTCCAAAACAATATTACCAGATTCACGTTGCCAATTCGCACCCTTGCTTTTAACAAATCCGGAAGCTTGTTAGCAGCAGCTGGTGATGATGAAGGCATTAAGCTCATCAATACTATTGATGCTACTATCGCGAGAGTTCTTAAAGGACACAAGGGATCTGTCACTAGCTTGGCTTTTGATCCAAAAAATGAGTACCTTGCTTCTCTTGATACTAAGGGGACTGTGATATTCTGGGAGCTGCTAACAGGAAACATGTTACATACTTTAAAAGGAGTGGCCCCTGATACAACTTCAGATGTGTCCATTATGAATGTACTTTGCTGGAGTCCTGATGGTGAAATATTATCTGTTCCAGGTCTGAAAAATGATGTGGTAATGTATGACAGAGATACTGCTGAAAAGCTAGGTTCACTGAGAGGTGAGCATGTCAAACCTATTTGTTTCTTGTCTTGGTCACCTAATGGAAAGTATATGGCTACATCTGGTTTAGATAACCAAGTTCTAATATGGGATTTTGGCAAGAAACAAGACATTGATCGACAAAAGTTTGATGACAGAATATGTCATATGGCATGGAAACCAACTGGTAATGCACTAGCTGTTATTGATGTAATGGGAAAGTATGGTGTTTGGGAATCTGTAATTCCTTCATCAATGAAGTCTCCAACAGAAGATGTTCCCAGTATACAGTCAAATTGCAGCAATGGACTTCTCTTATTTGATGAGGACGAACAAGAGCCAAGTATCTCTGCTAGTTTAAGTGATTTGGGGGAAGACAGTATTGGAGAATCAGTGCCTCAAAGTCGAAAAAGATTGCGGAAGTCATCTTCGTTTGAAGAAAATTTGGAAGACAACATTTATGAGGATTTGAATGTAGCTCCAAGGTTTGAATCGCATAAACGGCCTGCTAAGGTTCACAAGGATGGTTTGCATGGAGGAGACGGGAAGCCTAAAGGCGCGATCATACATAATAGTTCAAAAATGCAAGAGCCATTTCAGCCTGGTGCAACTCCTGTGCTGCCTGGAACTAAGTGTTTTCTATGCTACAATATGCTTGGAAGCGTAACCACTATGCAGCACGATGGATATTCACACATTGAGGTTAAACAATTATCTATAGTTTGATTCTCTTTTCTGTGTTCATTGTTGCAATATGACTTGAACATATTCTGTTTTTGCAGGTTGATTTTCATGACACAAGTCAAGGTCCAAGAGTTCCAGCAATGACTGATTATTTTGGTTTTACAATGGCTTCCCTAAATGAGAATGGAAGTGTTCTTGCAAATCGACAGATGGGTGAGAAGAATACGAGCACTCTCATGTATCGACCATTTAGCTGCTGGGCAAATAACAGTGAGGTGAGTTAATTGCTTCTTTTGCAATTACCTGATTATGTCATTACTGGTTTTGATTAACACCTGCAATTTCATTATATGCTAGCAAGTGGAATGTTGAAAATTTTGAAATGTCTTTTTTAAATGATGTTTAGTGGTCTATGCGGTTTGAAAACGAAGAAGTGAAAGCTGTGGCTCTTGGTACTGGATGGGTGGCCGCAGTAACTAGTGCTCAATTTCTCCGCATCTTCACTGCGGGTGGTTTGCAGGTCGGTCTTCAAAACACTAAACTTATCCTTTTGAATTACATTTTCATGTTTCACTTGGTTTCTGTCAATAAACAACATAAAACCTTAAGGTTTCCAGATGTTTGAAGTAACATTAATGTAATGTAATAGTTTTTAGAGTTAAAGAATAAATAATATTCTATACTTGTTTATATGTTTGTACTGTACTTTTCTACAGAGACATATTCTCTCCCTTGATGGACCAGTTGTCACTGCAGCAGGCTTCAAAGATGAACTTGCAGTTGTTATTCATTCTTCACAACCTCTTTCTTCTAATGATCAGGTATATAAGTACTTTTTGTTGGAAATATTTCACAAGTGAGACAAGATTCTACATCGAAAAAATAGTGGTTTGTTGACTTGCATATATATTGGGTGAGCTACTATATGGTTTTGGGAAACAATGAACCTCACCAAGTGTATGTGCAAGTCAACGCTCTTGATCCGTGGGTTAGTGGGTCCGAGCTCACGCGTGTCTTGTGTCCACACGAGTGGGTCACGTTAAGATTATGTGACGAATTGTCATGGCCTAATATGGTATCAGAGCCGAAGGTGGTTCCTGGTACGATGTGGCTCACATGCGAGGGGATTGTTGGAAATACTTCACATGTGAGACAAAATTCCACATCGATAAAATAGTGGGTTGTTGACTTGCATATATATTGAGTGAGCTAACCTTTCTACTACCATATGGTTTTGGAAAATAATGAACCTCAAGTGTATGTGCAAGTCAATGCTATTGACCCGTGGGTTTGTGGGCCAGAGCCCATGGGTGTCCTGTGTTCACACGAGTGGGCCACGGTGAATTATGTGACGAATTGTCACGGCCTAATACTTTTTATTAGTACTATTTCAAACTTCTCAGCTCATAACTATGCAAATGATACCCATGTTCTGAAAAACCAAGATGTACCGAGCTATGAGTGTGAAAAGATATGCCTAGTAATCAATGCCTGAATTAAAATTTTGTGAGCTATTTCAGATGTTAGATTTCAAAGTGTTCAACATTCGACATGGAACTCAACCCCTGAAAGGACGCCTGCCCTTGTCACCCGGTTCATCATTAGAATGGTTTGGGTTCAGTGAGGAAGGCCGATTAGCTTCTTATGATTCTAAGGTATGTCCTACCAGGCTCAAGTTTATTGGAAGCCTTTTGCTTTTTACTCCAATCGTCCTAAAAAGCTCATGATATGTAAAATTTGCAGGGCATGCTAAGGGTTTACTCAGATCAGTTTGGTGGGAGTTGGCTTCCTCTATTTAGGTCTGATATCCATACTTGATAGTTCAGTTCTTTTCTTTCGTTTTTCTTTGATGCTTGTTCTCATTGTCTAATCTTAACAACGGCAATCTGATTTGGCAGTGCCAGCAAAGTAAAGAAACCAGATGAAAACTACTGGGTGGTTGGTTTAAATGCTGAGAAGTTGTTTTGCATTGTATGCAAGTCTCCTGATTTATATCCCAAGGTACAACGGAGAAGATGCTTTATAACTTGAGAGGCTTCCCATTTTCCTATTGCTTACGTAAATTTTCACTCTGTACAGGTGTCATCCAAACCAGTCCTCTCACTTCTCGATCTTTCATTTCCTCTTGCATCTTCTGATCTCGGAGCAGAAAATCTCGAAAAAGAATTCATCTTCAGGAACACTCGCCTTTCACAGGTTTGCTTTTTACTGACTTCATTCGGCACATCCTACACATATTGTTCAAGCACAATTAGTAGGTAGTTTAGCCTATTTTTTCTTCTTTCAGATTCATAAAACAATGGATGAAACAGAAGCTGCTGGTATGGATTGCACTACACTCGACGATGAAGCTTTTGATATGGAAACAGCACTCGATAGGTGCATCTTGAGGCTTATTGCATCGTGCTGCAATGGTATGATACAATCAATTTCTGATATATAACATCCCTTTGTCATTTAATAAAAGTATACAATAACTTTTTTGTTCCCAAATTCTGATCATAGCTCCTATGGGCGGGTCACTTTGGGTTTTGATTATGATGATACAATAACTTATTGTTAATTGTCCTTTGTTCTCAATTCATTAGGTGATAAGCTAGTAAGAGCTACAGAACTTGTCAAACTTCTATCAATGGAAAAGTCAGTAAGAGGAGCCATAAAACTAGCTAGTACTTTGAAGCTACCGAACTTAGCAGAAAGGTTCAGCAGCATTTTGGAGGTATGCTTAAACTTCAATCTTCTCGAACTGTAAATTCGATGTATAAAATCACCAACATAAGTCCTAATCTGCGTCATTTCTCTCAGGAACAATTTCTCAATGACACAACCAAGAACACAGTGCAGTCTCATCCTAACTCGGTTCCTGCTACGTCTACAAAAGTCGACACCATCGACAAGTCTTTCATATCTCCAAACACCTTAACTGAAAAGTCCATCAGCAGAAATAAAACATTGAGCAATAACTTAAGTTCAAGCCTAACCAACGAGCCATCGGAACCTATCACTCCTTCACCCACCCCGAAATTTACAGCCCCCATCTTCCCTAAGAAAAAGCTTCAAGGAAGCAACTTTCATAAGGAGAAAACAGAACCCAACAAGCTGGTTGCAGTTAATGATAGTTCAATGAAGCAAAATGATGGTACATATTTAACAAAAGAAGTAAAATTTTTAGGTGCTTCTAATCCATTTGCTAAATCAGCAAAACTATCAACTGTTCCTGAGAAATCCTCATTACTGGATTCCATCAAGAAGATGAAGACACTCACCTAAATGCAGCAACTTTTCTTTTGTGTTGGATAAATTCTAAAATGTATCTAATTCAATTCTTATTATAGCTTCGCTTGTGAGTGTTGGTTGCTCATTGTGGGTCCCAATTCTCAATAAAGGAGGAGAGTAAGTGGTATGTTTGTGACAACCAATTTAGTAAAATTAGTCATATACTAAGATCATGAAACGAAAAATCAATTTTCTAGCAGATTTATATCTTTTAGAATTAATATTTTGATATTATTGTTTTAGATGATTTTTACTTAGCAAATAATTATATTGATTTTTGCTACTACTTAATCTTCCACTTGAAAGTGATGGAACAGCTGAAATCAGTTAAATTATGCCTAATCTTTGATTAATTATAAATTAATCTTCATTAGCATTGATAATCAATGCAGGTAGGTATATGTCTAAAAAATTTGACTGCACAACCTTACTTGATTAGAACCAGCTTCTAGAGGCAGGTTAGGTATTTCAGTTTTATTTTTGGTTAGGATTGGTTGTGTTTGGGTTTTGTTTAGTGAATATTTATTATTTAGGTCTAAATTGGTTAGTTTGTGTTGAAGTAAGTTGGGTCAAGTTATTGTGGATCATGGTCCATTTGATTGAGTTATAATTTATAAGTTGATCACAAATTAGTAAAATAAAAATGATGTTTTTGAATGACATCGATGCAGGAATAAGTAAATGTATTTTTGTCAAATTTGAAGGAATTTTATTAATTTTGTTGGAAAATAGAAGGTGAAAAATATTTAAGATTTGTTTGTATTTAGTAGTATGAACTCAACTAGTTGTTTTGAATGTAAATCAAGAAATTTTAATAGAATAATACACAATTTTATTTTGAGTTGTACTTGATTTTTTTTGTTTTCATAATATTTACTTAATGAAATAGGTTGGGAGTTGAGATTTGAGATTTGAGATTTGAGAATTATTCCAGATTGAGTAACTATTTTTTAGATAAATTTTTACTAATTAGATGAAAATCTAAATTCCTATTTAACAAATAAGAACCAAAAATGTGAATCTTAAAAAAATGAGAAAAAATCAAAATAAGTGTAATGTATAATGCACAATCTTTTAAATCAATTAAGATAATAGAAAAAATAAATAATAATAATAATAATAATAATAATAATAATAATAAATAAATAGCTAGTAAGCCCAACCCATTAAAACGTAATGACTATTGTCTTATTTACATTATTTTTAATGTCTACTTACCATATTTTTAATGTCTATTTACATTATTTTTAATGTCTATTTACAATATTAAAAAATATATAATAAACCGGTTCAATTAAAAGATTCGTAAGAATTTCTAAAAATAAAAGAAAGAAAGATACGTAGAAACTGCTCAAGGCCAATCCCGTCATTTTCGTTTCCTATAAGAATATGATGTCTTCATTTTCCCAATTAATTTTCCCGATTTATTTTCTCCTTTTGGTTGTTCATTTTCGCCATTCTTAAAGATTCTGTAATCCCTCATCAATGGCGGAGGTTTCTTTCCTCCCTTTCCCTGATGAAGACCATGATTTTTTTATTGAAAAAGATTTACACTGCGATGAAATTTCCACTCTCGATTCCTATTCCACACCCTATTGCTATTCTCTCTCTCGATCCCTCGATATCGACGCAGATGAAATCTTTTCGTCAAATTCATCAACTAATGGATCTAATTTCACTGACGACGTCGTTGTTGATCGAATTAATCAGGTAAATTTTGTTATGAATTTGCTTCATCAACGCGTTGAACAATCTCATGTTGTTAATGTGGATAATGATTTTTTTTCGGATGATATTACTGATTTGAATTTCGCAATGATTGAAGAGAATTATAATGTGGGTGCTAACGGTTTGGACGTTGATTTAAATTTAGGGTTAGGGTTAGGGTTAGAAGAGAATGATATTGACGATTGTAATTGTGGTGGCGTTGTTTTTTCTGATTGTGGGGATGAGTTTTACGTGTCTAGGAGAGAAACTGGCAGTAGAAACGGTAATCCCATTCCAATTACCACTAGTAATTCTTCTAGGTTCGGTGGGTTGATGTGGGTTGATGTCGATTCAGATTCAGATGAGGACAACGATGAGGCAAATCAGTTTTTCGGACTTCATTTGAATTCAGAGGAGGATGAAGATTATGGGATTGATAATATCAATGATGATGACTTGAGTATCCCATTACATTGGGATTCCTTCCAATTGGATGAGGATGATCATCATGGTGGAGTCAATAACGATTTTGAGTGGGAGGAGGTGTATGATGGAGTTGATGAAAGGGAGGTTTTGAGTATTGTGGCTGATCCTCATGATCATGATTCTATTTCAATTTTACCCATTTCGGGGCCGGAGGAAGATGAAATTGGAGAAAGAGGGAGAGTATTGGGGAATTTGGAATGGGAGGTGTTGTTAAACAGTAATGGTTTTATAAGAAATCATGAGACTATGGATTATGACAATGATTTAGTTGATTTCTTTGGTGATCATGATGATATCCTTAATGCGGCCGAGCATGAGTTGATGTTTGGACAGTTTGGAGAGAGTGAAAACACACACGTTGGTCGCCCCCCTGCTTCGAAATATGTTGTTGAGAACCTCCCCTCGGTGGTGACAACGAAAGAGGATGTAGTCGACGAGAAAGCACTTTGTGCTGTTTGTAAAGATCAGATTGAAGTTGGAGAGGTTGGAAGGCAATTGCCTTGTTCACATCGGTATCATGGCGATTGCATCGTCCCTTGGCTTCGAATAAGGAACACCTGTCCTGTATGTCGGTATGAATTGCCTACCGATGACCCTGAATACGAGCAACGGAAGGTCCAGAGTGCAGCCCGTAGCGTGTGATTCGCCAGATGAGCATTCAACACAGTTTTTGAGCACTCTTTCTCTGTGATTACCTTAAACTTATTCTAATTTGTTTAAGTGTGTTTAAGAGTTTTTGGCATTAGATTTTAGTGTCTTGATTTTGTATGTTACTTGCAGGTACTCATATACTTAATTTTATTTGCACCCTTTTTCCTTTTTAGTTAGGAAATGCTAAATTATGCTGCCATAAGTTTATTAAGAATTAGCATTGGAACTGTGATGTACCACTTATTTGATGTTAGAGGAGTTATTGGAAACATGTAAATAGCTATGTAGTAGCCATTGATTTTTCGTTATTGCTTAAACAGAACATGATTATAGAAGACGGAGAAGGTTGGTATGAATTTGTTGTTGGGATTAAATGATAAATTCCATTGCATATTTTGATAATAAATTCCATTGCATATTTTGGGATTACATAATTAACGAATGATTTGTTTGGTAACAAATGCATAATGGAAAGCACTACTGCCTATAATATTACCTTTATAGGATATATTGATCATATTGCATTATAGCTATATATGCACATAATGGTGTATTTCATAGGAAAGCTTTTTCCTAAAAGCATGATCTTGTGTTGGAAACTTCTCTAATTTTGCATATCATGACCTTTATTATTTCTATGCCCCTTTGAATTTGATATAATACGCATTTGGTAGTGATAGCTCGTTGGACATAATGTAATGAATTCAAAGGGACAAAGAAAATATTCGTTTAGTATGAAGAATTTCAACTTTTAGCCCTTGTTTTCCATTAATGTAACTCGAGGACATTTATTAATTTTTATATTATACAGTTTTTATGAGCGGGATATATTGGATATAATAATGATGTTTATAACACTTGTTCTAGCCTAAGGAATTTATTTACAATTGATGTATTTGTATTCTCACTGTGTGCGCTTCCTAGGAACAAAAGCTGCAATAGCATATAGAGTAGCAGTAAATGTGTGTTAAGAGGATTTTGATGAATTGAAATGAAATATTTGTTATTTGGATAATGGGATTGGAAAGGATTTGAAAGGATTACATGAATAATTTTGGTTAAGGTAACAATTAATATAAAGGTGGAAAATTTTAGGGGAAAAAAAAACTTAATTTTCTACCTTTTTGTTTTCTTTCTCTTTTATTTCCTCCTAGGCAGATAAGGAAGACATGCATTTTATATCTTTTCCCTCCCTTGCTCATGATTTCCTTTCTTTTATCTCTAAAATACTAAGCTAAGTATAAAGTTCCAAAATGTGGATATATATTTCTCACTTGGTTCTGTAGGAAAAAATGTGTAGGTTTTAGAGTTTGGACAAGACAATGTAAGAGGCTTAATTTGGATTGAAATTTTGAATCTTAATTGTCTTTGATTTGTATTGGTTGTTAATCGTGGTGAAGCTAAACCTTAAGGCAAAAGGAGTACTATATTTGTATCTTGACTGTAGCATAGGAGAGTCGAAAAGAAAAATCATAACTGTCAGAGTGAAGTAGTTCATGCCGCTATCCCTGAAAGTTTTACTTTATTAATTTGTAAGAAAAATAAAAGATGTTACTGTAATGATTTACACTCCCTCTTTTGATTATAGCAAGCTATGATATGGATCACACTCTTTTCTCATTTACATGTTTCAAAAAGAACAAAAATCATTAAAAGTAAATGCAGCCTTTAGAGGTGATCAGTCGTCCTTGACTTGAGTTTGTGGCTCAATCCATATCCAGTTACGTGCTTCATAATCCTCCTCAAAGGTTGTAATGGGTTGTAATGGCTTGATAAACAAATCTTTGCACAAACTTTGAACGATGATGCCTGATGGTATAGTATGAAAGCATTTGATTTACATTTACTTTAGAGTGAGCCAAGATAGTCCTTCAATAGATTTATGATAGGATTTCCAAATGATCCTTGATCAAGTTTCTCGAAGATGATCCCATCCATCCTTGCCTGGACTCCCTCCAACGATGACAACTCCTGAAGTAATACTTTCAGAGTTGTGTCAACCCCAATAAGAGTACTCCCTATGCCACTTAGAATCTCTGGCAAAGAAGCGGAAGGTCTCGACAGTTCAACAAGAGTTACCTGCCAAGTTCAGGCACATAAAATGAGCTCACAAGAATAATAAAGAAGATAAAACTTTAATTACTTCTGTGACATTTTTGATATCAAGTATGGTTTTGGAATCAATAAAACTAACTGTCGGTAAAAGAAACAGAACTGTCAAGTGTGGTAACAATGTCCAAGTGTCGGGGATCCGACACGAATACTTGAGGTGAAATAAAGAAATAAAGAGTCTGAATAACACAACACATCAGGTCCCATAAAACCCAAGGGGGAAGAGATACAGGTTTGAGTTATATCCTCATCCATTTAATCAATTAGGAAACATAATAAGGCCCCTGAAATCTATCATAGCGCCAAAAGTTGCTTCAACTACATAGATGGTGATGGCAGAAGATGACGAGAAGGGTGTAGTGACTAGTGACAGATGGAGGCGAGGACAGAAAGTTTGAGACGTAAAAGACGAGATAGAGGGAGGGATGGTTATTGAGATCAAGATAATTAGTGAGAAAAATATCCAAAACTTAATACTTAGAATTATGTATTGGTTCTCATAGCAAGAATTTAGTATTTTCCCCATCATTTTATAAATTAAACAAGCAATCTCATTACATACATGAGTGATGCAGCAAAATTTCTTTAGCAATCTTTAGCGCTAACTGGACTACAATGGTTTGATGTGTAGAATAAATTAAGGTTCTGCGGAGGATTTTTGAGTAATCTGTGGTTTAGCAATAATGGGTTGATTAATGCTACTTTATATTCAAAAATAAAAGTTCAGTTAGAGGTAGGATTATTTATACAATGTGGGTTGAAAATTTGTAAGGATATAAATATACAGGACTACAAGTTCAATGATTTAAATAAAAAAAAGTGAATGGCCAATAGGCACTCCGTTATTCACAATAGCTCTCACAGCAGGGAATATGATGGAAAAAACTCAGTGGGGCAGACGACATAAATAGTTGGCAATTTTTCCTTGCTCCAATGAACATGGTGACATTGAAGCTAAGCTAAAAGTCAAATTAGTGGTCTACCAAGTCTGTACAGTGTTGACCTGAATCCATAAAAGTTATCCAAAATCAAATGACGCCTGATTAAAGGACAAAGGGAGTACTAAATTAGCTATTACTAACGGAATTAAGAAAAGAGATTCTTAGTAATAAAGCAGGATATGATATACTTGAATCAACACTACAGCATAGCACAAAGGAGTTGAGAGCAGAAAAACACAAAATAGAAAAGAACTAGGAGCTCAGGAAATACCGGTTGCTCTTGGGGAATGTTAGCCTTTTGCTTTGCTATGGCAACAGCACGGTTCATTCCACCAATAGCATCAACAAGTCCTCGAGAAGCTGCATCACCACCAGTCCAGACTCGTCCTTGTGCATTTTCTTCCATCTTATCTACCTAAACATAGATGCGAAAAAATGTCAACAAAAGATCAAAAAAAGGAAACAAAGTACAAGTTAATATTTGAAAAATTACAGGCATTGATCTTGAAGAGGCCGCTTTGTCTCGGAACTGTGCATAGGCATGCTGAGCTGACTTGGCAAAAAGCTCTGCTTCTTCTGGTCTATAACAAAAAAGTGATGTCAAATAATGTTGATGGGGCTCCAAAAGGGGATGCTCCCAGTGCTATAGTTTGTTCCAGGATGCCAAAATGCCATTGAGGTTACCCCAAAAACAATTTACTATACAACCTCCACAGCATTACATAAATCACTACTCCCCTCCCGCTTCTTCTATGTGAACAATGATTCAAAAAATGTGGATTGGTGGAGCTGTGGAGGAGGGGGTACACATTTTCACATAGTTAACGTAGCAAATCTATTGCAACATCCTTTCTGCATACCACACAACTGTAAATCAGGTAGCAGGAGCTACTTTTGAAATCCCAAAAATCTGGAGGTAGATGCTTAAAGTTGAACTTCAGATACGAGATTTATATTCCACATTGAAACATAGCCAAAAGAGCATGACAAAACCCACTTCTAGCAATTGTCCAAAATAATGTTCACCCATACAATACAAATTTTAAAAGATAATATGAATTTTAAAATTCTTTCTATTGTATACCAATTACCATAATAAACTTGTGTAGAACTGTGGCTGCTGTCCACCGTCCAGTTGACCCACATGAGATGCAGTGCATTAAGAATAAGCTACTCTATCGTCAATACCTCTACTAACAATACAAATGAAAAAACTTTCACCTGAAAGGTCTCTGTTCCGCTTCAGTGAGTTCAGCAAACTTTCCCCTTGATATGATCTCCTTATTGAAACCAATTTTCTCATAGAGTTTTCCCAAATTAAACTTGCCTTCAGTCAAAGAAAACTACATTATTAGAGAATTTCAAAATGAGAACATTTAGCATTTATCTAAATGTGCCATGAATTGCATTTAGCAGACCAAGAAAGTCACAAATGAACACAAATTTTCCAATTTTGATGTCTGCAGAAAAGATGAGAAATATATAATGCAGATGGAGTACATTTGTAAACAATTTCACAAAAGTAAAAAAAATCCTGAGGAAAACAAAGAATTATCAATTACACAATTAATTATGTTAGAGAACAAGTACAGTTGAAAGCTCATTAAGCAACTAATTCAGAACATTATACAATTTGTAGATAATAACACTCACAAACCAAGACAAAGAATATCAAATAATCATGATAACTCATTTAGTTCAAAAGAACACACAAATCAAGATGGCAGAATTGCAGGGCTAATACAGTAGATCGAGGCTCGAGCAGACACTAGATTTATAGTACAAACAGAAAGAATACAGGAGAAATTGAAGGATTAGAGACCGTGCAACTGTAGAGTATTTCACGGTAACAAAATTACCCTGTTTCAGAGTCACAAAACTTGTTTCCATCTAAAGCCAAATAAAGCACAGGGCAACTCACATTTAATCTCCTTTCAACTAGGCAAATCAACAAGAGTACGATCAATGATTTACAAAACACTTGTCAAATTTTCCATACCCTCAAATTACTTTATGGTTGAAGTTATAATTTACCAAAGAGACTTCACTATTAAAATACGAGTTAAATTATGCTGGTTAATAGTTACTCCCAAATATCAGATACTGCAAATCATGCTCTTTTATAAGGTGAAAGTTTATGAAGCAAGCAGTAAGGTCAATGCCAGAAGAAACGAAATGTTGTCAAGTAAAGCAACAATTCTGTGTGACAATTACAAACACCCTTACAACAGGCAACTTAAAAAGTACCAGGCAACTTAAAAAGTTTAACACCATTCTTAGTTTTGCTTTTTATTGTAAGCATTCCAACAGGATTGTTCTTCCATAGGACCATTGTAAGCAAGACTGTGAAGCAAGTTGAAAGTAATAGCTCTAACAAACACACAAGAGGAATACTGAAATCTATTGATAAGATAAGGATGCAAAACTCACCTGTGACAACTCCAATTGAACCAGTCAAAGTAAGATTTTCAGCAACTATAGTTCCTGTTCCCATTGCCATGTAATATCCTCCACTAGCTGCAACATCAACCATAGATGCAATAACAGGTTTTTCGGCGGCCAAAAGTCTTATCTCCCGCCACATCCTGAACATAATGAATACCACACAAATTCATGATCATATCATCTATTTCTGGCCTTGATCCACATGGAATTAATCATGGTTAAACCGTCGAGGTGGCAATATTTTGAAGGTTGCAGTATTGTTGATGCATTAACTGGCAGGTTTTACATTACTCTCTTCGCGATCATCACATTATGAGTTGATATAAAAGGGTGTATTTCAATTATATTAGTTATTCAAGAATTTCAACACAAGCTGTTCTATTTGTTGAAAATTGTTAAAGAAATAAAATGCTCAGTTTCCTCATCAAAATTAACCAGGCCTTTATACTCTGAATCCTAGAAGGAACTTCCTTTTCCACTTCCTAGTCGATGAAGGATAAAACTCATCCAATTCATTCATGTATTTCTCTAAATTAATTCTTAAAATTTATTTCCAATCTCCCCAACTACTTGCAACATTCTCCCCAAAATCTCTCATTAAATGGAGAAAATCGTAGCAATTAATTGGAGATGGAGAAATTATTAGTCAAGAATTTAAAGGAAACCACCCTTTAGAGACCGAAGACTATTGCTTACTAAAAAAAACTTTGACCTCCATGAAGTTATTCCACAATCCACATACACAAAGGTATTCATAGTTTATCCCAAAGCAAAGAAGGAAGTTCATTTTCAGGAAGAGGGAATGAAATTTTTTAGTGACTGAAAAGTTCATTTATGTGTGACTTTCAATAGTATTAATATGCATAACTTTTGAAGCAACTGAACCAAGATCACCCCGTCTTTATTTTCTAGGGGATTCCAAGACACATGGTATATATATTCTTTTTTAATTCTAAGTTGAAAGTCCTTCATAGAGTGGCCTTACTGCAGTTTACATTATGGATAGCTTTGATTATTCCTATTTGACCTATCTTTTAGGCCTACCCCATTTTTCTCCAATGCCCTCTTGTCAAAAGGACAAACGATGGATTTCATGCCATCAATAATTCAAAAACTGCCAAACTGATAAAAGAGTGGAGGTTGGAACTCTGAGGAGCTCAGAAAAAGAAGAGGTGGGCCAAAGATGAGTTGAATAACAAAGAATGACACGAAGGATTGGGATTGCCTGAGCATAAGAGAATCACTAGGAATGCTAAGAGGAGGAGAATATAAGTAAATAATCATTAGATGTGGATTTGTTAGTTGTAGATTAGTATAAGATAGAGCCAAATAATACTTGTTGGTGACAATGTCCCACGCTGATTTGTTTTTGTTTCATGCAGTCGACCTCAAATTGTTGGGATTAAGGCTTTGGCATAGTTGTTGTTGAACCATTCAAAAGTGGTGGACTGGAGGTGTTGGAGAAGAACCCAGAATAAGACTATACTTGAGAAGCCAGAAAATTACTAAATCAACCAGAAGGCAGCATGACATGAACACAATTCTCAAGCTAAGAAAAGACAAATGAAGAACAAAGATAACCTAACTCCAAAGAACCCAACAAAATTCACATTTCTAGAAAAGCTATCAACAAAAATCCAAATACCAATTGCTTTAACTAAGTTACAACACCCATAATTTAGACCTATATATCAATGGCAATGCCTTAACCTACCAAGTTTGGAAGATTTATCAAATATCATGAGCAAAGGCATACAAGGATATCAACTTCCTTGGCATAACCTCTTGCATTAAAGTACAGAATGTGGAAAAGGAATATATACATCAGTCTGACTGGGCATGTGTTCATATGACAGGAACCTTACCCACATCTCTAGGATATGCAAAATGATAAAACCAAAACTTGGGAAGTTATTTGTTGGATATTTGATGCATAAGGGTATGAACCTAAAATGAAGAATTAAATGATTTAAGATATTAAGTTGAGTTTGAATAAATATAGGATACACTTACAGATCTGACGCAAGAGCATCCCCTCCAGGGCTGTCAATCCGAATGATAACCGCTTTGTATCTTTTAGATTCTAGAAGGAATTACAACATTAAATCAATGGCAGAAGGAAAATGATACATATTGAATTATAGATATAAAAAAATAAAAGCTTAACAATCTATAATGCAAGCTATATCCAAATATATGTAGTACTCATAGAAGTAACCATAGAGAAAAACCAATGACGCACAATAAACACATCATACAAAGCAAACCATACCTTTCACACTGCGTATCTTTTCAATTAGCTGTTCTGCAACTATGCCCGACATTGGTGAACTTAGAGGGCTGCGAACACGACTAATGCTTCCAGAGGCTCTGATGACAGCAATCCTCTCTTTGCCATCAGATAATCCAAGGGTCCATTTTTTCACCCCTGAATATCTCCTGTAATAGAAGGATAGTCATTAATTCCCATTCCAAACATTTTTCACCAGAGTTGAGAAAAATACTTAAAACTATGGAAGTAGCAACCCTTCTCACACACCCTCTTTTTCCCTTTGCAATAATCAACTTTCCTAAACCATTAACTCCTAAAACAATACTTAACTACTAGAAATGCCACACATCATATAAAATAGCAATAGGATTTGTTCTTTTACCAGAAAGCATTAATAACTACGCCAATTTAACAGCCAATTCAAAATTAACCAAGACAACTTGCTAACATCGGTGATAACTCTGTTGGTATTGGACAATTACTTTTATCCTGATGGAAGACTTTGCAAAGATAATTTGCTTGTCCAAGCTCCTACTCCTACCAGCCTCTACAGCACACATTAAGTTGGTTTATGGCAAAAAATTGAACCTTAGGTATCATGGAAGGCAGAGCCAGATTAGTGAGAAGATAAAGAAGTGCAACAAGTAACTTACAGAATTTTTTTAAATAAAAAAGCAAGATAGACCATTCTGCCTTTGCATTAATGTAAACTGAAACCAATTCTCTTTTTTCACCAAAGATAAACAATGAATTTTCTCTTACAGTCTCACTCAACTGTCACTATTATTCTTGGTAGTGATATCTTGTAACTTGTAAGTTGTAAGAAACAGATGCAGAATAAAATCAAGCAAAAATGAACATAGCTTCTAATCTGTTTTTAGAAATGAGAGCATTTCTTTTTTCAGTTACTTCTGTTAGGAATCATGTTACCTAGAAGTAGGCAGTATCATCAGGGCTATCATGCAACATTGAAATTAAACATAAGAACAACATTATTTCTATACCCAAAGTAAAAACTGACATCTTAAAATATAAACGAAAATCATGTTTATCCAAAAACAAAAACACATTCTTTTTTACATTTTAAAAAACAAAAGAAGAGTAAACAACGAAGTAAGAAGTCAGTTACCTGTAATCCACCATTGGCAGTTTCTTTCCCTTCTGAATCCCCAATCTTTCCTTCAACATTGAAATTACCTGTATGATAATGATGCAATTCTGTCACTTGTGATAATAGAAGGAAAAGTAATTGGCCTATAACTGAAAAAGCTTTATATGATGGTAATAACAATTTAGAAGAAATTATACTCCACAATAAAAGTAGGCTTAATAAATTTGGGCAAAAAGGTCTCAGTAAAAGCCAGATTTGTCTTCATACTTCATCATCGTAATTTATATTTGTAATCCACCCCTCCTCTTTAAGACTTTGAATTTGGTATACTCCTTCATTGACGAACTTCTCAACTTCATCTTTACTTTTTCCTGTACAGAAGTTTCAGTAGAGAAACTGTAAAGAGTTCTTTTGTGATGTCGGCCTACGATAAAAAGATGATTTAATCACAGGCAAGCCAAAAACTATTAGAGCACCTTTAGCAGCAGAAATTTTATCAAGCCAATTTCCATAGATGTTGTCAAGCAATGTTGTCAACATATCTCGGTTTTCTTCAGAAATAGATTTGCGGGCGAGCTGGTCTCCAGCACTTTTATACTTGCCAATCCTCTCAATCTGCGGTTCAATCCCTACTTTCTCAAAAATACCTGAATGCAAATTGACATAAGCAAGACTAAAGTTGATCCCAAACACCGAAAATACTTCACATAGAAAAGCTACATTAGATTAAAAAAATATATTGAAACAAGAACTTCGATCCATTTAGTAAGCTCTCAACATGCAAAGAATCAAGAACGTATTCACATAATTTACAAAGAAGTAAGTCGCTTTGGCTCTATAGTAGCTCTGCTTCACATGTGGCTAATATCTACCAAAGAGAATTATCTTTGTTTGTTTAAAACGCAGAAAGTCAAACCATGAATAGCAAACATACCTCCAAGAAATGATGCTTGAACAGATAAACCATAGAGCCGAAAATAAGCACTTGGTGGGGCATAAACCTCTTCACATGCACAAGCTAGATAATACTCTTTCTCTCCACAAACTGGAAGATAGCCCACAACAAATTTTCCTGCAATAATAACAAATAACAAAAAAAAAATAATAGTAGAAAGAAAGTAGTTAGAGCGCAAGAAGGGCTATGTAAGCCTAAAGGCTCAATACAAAAAAATAAAGATAAAATGTAAAATTGATATGGAATCAATATAAGCACCTTATGTTTCAATATCTCTTCATAGATTAAAGATTACAAAAAAAATAAAGATAAAATGTAAAATGTAAAAGTTACAATAAAACTCCTTAGGGTGAAAGAAGTAAAAGAGTTCAAGACATTAGCCTACAAAACATTAACTTGATCACTCCCAAAAGTCACACAAGAGGACCCTTCAAAACCAGATAAATTATACTTATTTAAACTTTAGAGGGTAGGATTGCAAAAATATATGAATTATGATGTACGATTTGAGATGTTAACAAATCGAAACGAATAGAGAAGGAAAACTCATGTTGACGACCACTAGTATTAATCTTTTGGTTCATGTAGCTGACTAAATCTCTTGGTTTAAGGCTTTGGCATTGCGGTTGTTGTAAACTGTACTCCATAATCATAGAACCTGACATGTAAGGATCATGATTCTCAAAAAGGTCTACTTCAACAACGAGAGAAGTCAACCTTCATCGGCTCATAATAAAAATAATTGCAACACATAGCTAGATCGAAATTTTAAGCTTGTGGAATTTGTTGATGATCCAATAAGCATATCTAGGTACATAATGCATTTTCAGAAGAAAGAGGCTTAATTGTCATGCTTGCTTGAATAACTACCATACTCTAGAACTATTGAGGAGATTATATTCATTCATCTATGATGTAAGAATACCAAAAAGGTAGTCCCATGAACAATGTCTACTGAGCATGATGACTCATCATCAACAATAGGAAACACACAATGAGATATTCACAAGTCTGGTTGCCAAATCATGCATACTTGTCAAGCACAAGTCAAAAGCCCATAATTTAAGTGTAAGACAACAAGTTAAAGGAGTAATTCAACAGAAAGTAAGCAAGAAAAAATTTTGTCTCTTAGAATTGGAAACTAGGAGTCAATATTAGATATTCATCATTATATGTAATCATAAGGCCTCCCCTTTTTCTCACTTTGTTTGAAGTCGGGAACAAAAAAGAACGTATTGCAGAAAGAGTGGAGGGAAACTTTAGTTTTTAAAAAACACCCCACTAAAGTTGCGCTAATTAAATCGGTTTTTTTTTGTGTGCTCAACGAGATAGGTAAGGTAGGTAATTTTGTGCTTTTTAAGCCTTGCACTTTTTACGCATTTGGTTTTATTTGGGAGGAAATCTTTCTTATTAACCTTTATTATACAATGAGATAAGAAAACGACTTTTCTTCATTTTTTTTCTTTTATCCAAGGCTTTTCGATTTTTTTTAGTTTCTTCCATACCATGTCTTTTTCTTTCTTTTAGTTACTTGTTTTTCAAGTTTCCTTTTCTTCAACTCACTGTTCGCTTTTTTTTTTGCTGATTTTCTCTTTAAATATTCCGCTTTTTATCTTCTTTTAATTCCCATTCTCCCATTAATTTTTCTTCTTTCTTTGTTTTTTATTCTTCTTTTGGATTTTTTTCTTTTTTCTCCTCTTTCTTCTTTTGATAACAATTAGAAAAAGAACAATCATACATAATGCTTTAGAATATGGGTTTAAGTTCTCTCTTTTGCCATTTTACGCTATTGGTGGATTCACCAATGATGATGAATGTTTTAGATCTTTATGGAGATAGTAAATTGTTATGGTATCCAATTTTTTTAAGAATAGTTTTATAAGCTTTTGAGCAAAAAAGTGTGTCTAACATACGAAAAGCTTGAAGGTAAAAGTCTATCTCAAATGAACCCCAAAAATTAGAAGGTAGACGAAGCTGCCAATGGGATAGGGTATTGGCATACCAACATATAGCCCTATTGAAACAAGGATTAGGAAACAATTGAACTAGAAAATTATACACATACATCATTGTAATAAGAATCAATATTTGTTTACGTATACATCCAATCCACCAATTTTGTGTGGGGGAGTTAAATGAAGAATCCACGAAAATTCTAAACTAATTTGATAAATTCAAATTTGGTGCCACAACATGAAGCACTCAACAACTAAATTGACTGAAAAAAATTCCTAAAAATGGTTAGAAATCATATTCTAGATCATGTATAGTTGCCTAACAACAAACATTGACACCAATGAGAATTAATTGAAGAATCAGATTCTTGATCTCGTGTGGTTGCCTAACAACAAACATAAGAGGAAACTTTTTATAAAGGTAACAAATTCTATGGAGATAAATTATGGAAAAACTACAAGTCTTCAGAGGCCATATATCCATAGTGAATATTAAAGATCCTACTTTCTTGAATCGATTGCAAAATGACAATTAGATAGAGTCAAACAAAAAAGACAACTTCACTAAGCATCAAGCACACAAAAAACTAATACCTACCCGACCCAAAACATAATAATTGAAACTTGAGCAGATATTTGAATCAAAATCTCTATTAATAGAAGTACATGTAACAGCCAAATCACCTTGGCTTAAACTATCGTGACCTTCTCCTAATTGTGAAAACTTTCTTTTACATTCTCTATTGGTAATCTATCAATACTGATCATTCAAAATAATGTGTTTCATCTTATATGGACCATAATTAGAGATAGAGACTCTATGGCTGGACATATTTTAGGATCCCACAAGCAATTCACCAAACTTGTGAAACACCCAATTGGTCACCATGGATTTATAGTTTATATAAGAATCAATCACAGTTGCTTGTTAATTTCCATGACTTAGTGGGCATATTCTAAATGAAACGCAAGACCTGTTGTGATTTTTTCATCATCACCATCATATATTCACATTATCGTGGGTATCAACTATCAAGCGAGCTTCCAATATAGCAAAATCTTCCATGATATTTGCCAACTTAACTACACCTCATTATCTTGGCAATCACAAATTGTACTTGTGTTTTGCTTTTTAATTTTTTTATGTTGAATACTAAATAAAGGCCATTTTGCAAGAAACTAACTACCGCAATGACCGAATGGGCACAGCCTATACAAACACACATCCATCTGTGCTTTTCATAGTTTCATCATATATAGACAAAATACCATTAGTTTAACTAGTTTGTGGTTAGTTCTTACAGTATATTCCATAATCCTTTCAAACTTAACTAAATATCCTGGTGACCAAGAATGAATTTAATATGCTCACAGTCACGTATGAATCTTCAACGTCTACTTCATCCATGAGTAGTTGTGTTTTGTAAGAAATTAGTTCACCAATAAACTCATTTCAACAACATTCATTACCCCAATGCCCTTCCAGGATAACGTTACCCAATAAGCCAATAACCAACTGATAAATTTGCTCATCTAATTTCATAATTGCAGCATTCTCAGTGAGAATTGTTTGATCTGTGTATTCTGTCACAGTTCACATGCATACCAAGAAACTAGAACGTGTTCCACAAGAACCTTGCAGGGACCTACAGGGCTTCAGCCATGCCAGGATCAGATTCATCACGGCTCATGCCATTGATCTAAAGGTGTTAAACATGGAAAATCACATGTGTTTCCAGTTTCAATAAAACTCACTTAGGCTTACACCGAAAACATTTATCAGTTGGAACACCGGTTGAAAGAGCTTGATCCAAATAGCATAAAATCAGAGAGACACTTTTAGAGACAATATACACAAATATCCTAGCCTTTAATGATAACCCTGTGATTGTCCAAAATCCAAATCAGCTATTGAAAGCTAACAGTTGAGGAATGCGACATGAGTCAAGGGTACTCAATATTTTCATCCTACATCCGACAAATACATCTTGCAAGTAGCAGGGGGGTTTACACCATGATTGTACAGACAACACAAACTGGCCTGAATAAGAAGATATTGCCGACAGAGTAGTGTTTACTAAATACCCAACCCAATTCAAAGTAAACAAAAAGTATCAAACATAATCATCAAATACAAGAGTGAGTTCGAGAAAACTACAATAACCTGGCATATTTCGAATAGACAAGATAAACACATGATTAAACGATGAGGTTGAAGATGGTTTAGTTGATGAAACAAGAATAATAACAGTGAGTTGCATGGTAACAAGAATTACAATGACTTGAATTTGCGCAGTTATGGGTTACACACCAATATGAGGATGACCTAGACTACTACTCATCCGTATTAAATATAAAAGTGATCTTTCAAATTTCTTTAGAGTTCATCCTACCCTTTTCGTAACTATGCAACAGCATGAAAGAAAGAATAAGAAACATGTGAATTTTAACACAAATCTTCCATGGACTAACTCGCACCATAAATCTTATAAGTTATAATCTAATTCTAATAAATCAAAAGAAGTCAGTCACAAACACTTGAAAAACTTTTTCTGCTCACGCCTCATTAGCAGGCTTCCAAGGCAATGTGATTCTATCGACAATACTCTGCAATCATGGAACAGCTCCTTTGACAACGTATGCTACATTCAGTGCTAAGGGCTATCAATTTAACTATTAGCAGTACCTGCATTTTCTTAATACTAGTATTAATTTAGAGAGCGACGTACTCACAAGTATTCAGTGTTTTTAGTATTAAGTTAATGTTCAATCTTACACTTTTGACTCACAGTTCTGCATCAGCATTTCCGGCAATAGAGGTCCAAATTTTTTCTTAATAAGTTAATGTCAATGAATGCCTAACAAATACCAGCATACAATTGATGTGAAAATAAGTGATCATAAAAATAGAAGTACTAAAAAGAGAGGAAGAGGAAACAGGACAATTAAATGCTGACCTGATTTTCGAAAATCCAAAATATGCCTCCGAATTTCCTCAACTTTACCCCATCCACAATTCAAAGGTTCAATGTGAAGATAAACTCCTGAAATCCGAGGATCATAAGCTGCCTTTATGAAATTTTCACATATTTGTGGAAGCGACAATCCTTGTGAAAACCGAGATTTCAATTGATCCGATATCTGTTGGCAAAAAAAATACATCACACATTTGAAATTTCAAAAACAAACGTCCAATATTATCACACAATCATACAAAAATCATTACAAAGTAGGAAAAAAAGGAGTCAAAATATAAAAACCTGTCCACGCAATTTCATGGTCAATACACTGCCTTTCTTAACCCTTTGCCAAGGAAAAGCAATCAGCATACGGCATTTAACGACAAAATTCTTCCAAAGACCAAATTCTTTGAACTCAAACTCACCGGTAGGAAATTCCTCGGTTTTCGGAGCTCCATTACCACTATCTTCACCTTTTTCTTCAAGCTTAGGTTTAGAATCAACTTGAGTAGAGGAAGAATTGGAATCAGAATCAAATGCGGAAACAGAAAAATTGCGGCGAGAAATCGGAGAAAGGAAGAGAGCGAAGGATTGAGGACGAGAAATGGAGAGCGATAACGAGGAATTAGGAGAGAGAAAATGATATGTAGAAGTAGAAGAAACAATGGAGGAAGGAGAAGGTGCTGATGAAGATAGAGAGAAAGTGGAGAGGAAGTGAAGACTATGGCGGTGAATTGAGTGGAGACGAGGAGTTGAGTGAAGCAGTTTGGCCATGGATGCAACTTGCAAGCTTGAGTTGCGTCCTTCAATGGAGGAAGGTATGGACTATGGAGTAATGGAGATTGATTATAGTTTTCAAATGTTTCTGTCCTTCAAGTGGGAGGGAGATAAAGGATGATGAAAGTTTTATATTTGTCCACGTAGCCTGTGAAAAAAACTTGCATTTTCTCTTAAAAAATTAAAAATAGTATAAAAAGACCTATAGGCTATGGCCAGTCCGATATCCATTCGAATTTTAGGATACCTCATTCAAAATAACAATTTAGATTGGATATCCGATTCGAAAATTTGGGTATCAAATTTTTTTTTAATTTTCGGATATCCGATAATCATACGAATTAAATTATATTTTAAAACATATTTTAACTAAATTCGGATTTCGGATATTCGATTGGAATTTTTCAAAAAATTCTAAACAACATCGAATATTGGATATCAGATATGGTAGGTTTTGGATATCAATATCCGATCTGATTGCATGTTTGGAATCGGATATTTGATTATGCTCACCTAGCTATGGCAGTAGCCAAAAAGGGTGAGGAAATTTATCTTACTTGGCAAGTGAGAATCTAAGATCTATTACAAAAATAAACACAAAAATTCTCGACCACAAGCATAAATATATTTCTCTAACAAAATCTAAGGTTTAATACAAAAGTATAGCAAAATTAGAGAGACCGAAAGAAGTATTTAATTTGACGAGATTTAAAAATTACGTATAAAAATATATTTAAGTACATATAGAACATGAAAATGAAACATGAGCAGAGCTAGCCCGGTGCGACGACTACATTCGTAAATACTATATATTGTTATGAAAATGATTAAATGTTCAACATTGAAACATTTATTAAATTTTGTAATCAAGAGGTCTTGTAAGAATTTAAAAACTTCTTCGGTAAACATCGCTCAACCAATTATCGAGAAGCAAAGTTTGTCTCCATTTATACAAGAGGATCCAACGATAAATCATTTTATCGTGACTTGTATATTGGCATATGAAGCCTTTGTCTTAGCTTAGATAGTTGTCTTAGTTTAAACATAAACATCATTAAAATCAATTATTTAATTAATTTAACTTTAACAAATAAAAAATTAAAGAAATATCAATTAAACATAGTAAATATCACTAGTAACAATGGACTATTAAAACTGACTGGACTCTATAATCATCCGATCTCTAAAAACAGATCATTAACAAACAAGACTCATCCATCGAAACATTCACATTTCCCGCATAACCCTACATCCTCAATACTCCATGTAGTTGTAGTGAATAGTAATACTTAACCCCCATTTGAACTCTAAACTATATGGGACAGAAAGCAATCTATTCATAGCTCCAATCAACTTCAATTTACTATAACATATTGGTATTTTGAATGATTTTCTCTTCTCAATTCACTACATAAAATGTATCTATTGCCAAAAGAATTTATCTAATATAAATACTATTAGACAAAGTTAATAGAGAACACCATATGCTTTTCTCAAACGCGCGCGTTACTATATGATCGAAGTATGTAAAACGACCTTCATGATGCACCTGTGCTTACCCGTTCCCTTTGACAGCCGCCAACTGAAGTTTGATGCTAATTCAAGTACTTGGATATCAATTTGTCGACATGAATGATGATGTCATCAATGCGCGGTCGAACAGCAGCTTGAGGCTGAAGCATCCAAGTCACAAACTGCTGAAGTGTGTCAGGGTACGGCGTTTTTGGTCCTGCTGGCCATTTTATCTGGACATTTACAATGGCCAATTGTAGGCTTCCTCCAGCTTCTCCCAAAGCATACTCAAACGGAGAGACTCCATACCTACGTGCAGCAATAGAAGATTAACCCGTACAAAAAAGTTAGAACTCACTAGCAACCTTCTGTAAACTATAAATAATTTGCAAATATAATTAGACAGAGGTAAAAAATCGATGGTAAAAATGAACATGTTGGTAAATAACCCATTTGTCATCCCACATCGAAGAATCAGAGAGAGATTGCTAACTATCATTGATGGGATACTCCTAATACCAATTGGTTTTAGGATGGAACATCATTGAGTTTGTGTGCAATCAACTCTCCTTTTACGCGGGTCTTGTTATGTACAAGCCCATGTAACATGTGGAGAAGAAACATTCAGATATCAAACGATAAGTTGATTTTTTCAAGGAGACGACAAAAACGTATGTCGGGCATAAACTTACATTATTGCATACAACGTGCATCCCAGCGACCAAATATCAGTTCTTTCGTCAATATTGCATTGACTTGGACAATCCCACAACTCCGGAGCACGAAAGGGAGCAGAGCAGTGTTCAGATGCCCATTCCTGCGAAATGACAGCGCAGCCTTTCAACTACTCTATAAGAGGCAATTCATTGAAAAATGCAGCAAAAGGTTAGCCACTCGTGCCTCTTATACAGGCATAATTGATAATGTGATAAAATCTTTACGCGTAGTAATGGTATCTTATCTTTGCAGTATCATATATGCACTATATTTGGATAGCAATTTTGAAGAGAAAAGAAAGGAAGGGAAGGGAAAGGAGAAGAGAAATGGAAGGAAAATAGCTCTTGTTTGTATAGGAGGGAATAGAAGGGTAAGAAAGGGAGAAGTTCTCCCTTCAAATCTTTCCAACTTTGAAGAGATTGGAACCTTAACAAAAAGTAGCCATCCCTTCCAATTCCCTCCCCTCTCAATTTGCAATCCAAACAAGAGATTCTTCATCCCTCCAAATCCCTCCCCTTCCTTTCTTTCCATTTCCTTTCATTCAAACTGAAAACGAAAGTCTCAAAGAGGTTCAACAATGAAAAACAAATGAAAAATATAATGCAAAAGATGAACACAAGTGTTTATGAGGTATCTTGAATACCTCCCCCTCAAATATAGTTTATTATAATGAATTCAACAATTACAAGTATAATAAACCTCCCTTATCTTGAGAATAATCTCTCAAGACCACAAATACTAAAGCAAAGTAAGAACACTCTCAAGTTTCTAACAATATAATAGCCCTCTCAACAATATGTGTATTTTGTGGTGAATGTTACTATGAGTGATGAATCCTATTTATAGGCAAGATATTCATCACTCTTAGTATTCCCTCATAAATCACCATAAACTCACATGTAACATCCCAATTAACAATCTAATTTACCATGACAACAAACATTACAATAAACAATAGAGTAATGCACCACATTATTGCATAGTCACTACAAATTCTGACCAAAAACAGGATCCAAGGTAGTCTGCTGGACTTCCGCTCGACCGAGCCACTACCTCGCTCGGTCGAGCAAGCTTCCAGTGAAGCTACTGACTTGTTCTGGACACTTTGCTCGACCGAGCTAACACCGCTCGACCGGTCGAGCAAGACTTTACTCGATCGAGCGGTTGGTCGAGCCACTCACAGTCTGCTCCTTTATTTGTTGTTTTGAGCAAGCAACTCTTATCAATCGTTCCAAACCTTAAATCACCCATATTCGACACATCTTTATCGACCCTCTCTAAAGTACAAGACAAAGCATGTTCGATTATATGTTTAAAGTTAACATCATCATTAAGATTATTGGCACTTGCTTTAACACAAACACAGCCATAACGAATATTGGCTGGATCGCATACCCAAGTACCACCAAAAGTTGGATTAAAAAAGGAGTCTATAAATCTTGCATTGGCATGCATTTCCTTGCGAAAATAGGTGGTTACGAGTTGTTAGATATGATGGAAGGCAAACTAAAATATCTCTTTGATTCTACCATTTTTCGACACAATATGGCATGAAGCTCCCTCTTTCCCTTTGAGTTTTCCCCGTGAATGCAAAAGTATCCCTCGGGAAGAAGAAAAGAAATTCTTTATAAAGCTATGTTTCCGTCATTAGTGTTAGAACTTCAAAGGAAAAAACCCACAAGGAAGATCATAGTCAAGATAATGACATTAGATATTACAGAACTACTATCAACTACGATCGATGAGAAGGGTTAAAAATGATTGAAGGAAAGTAGCACCTCAAGTTGCAAAGCTTCTGCACGTGACTGAATTTGCCTACGAGCTGGCCGAGCACTTCCAAAATCCATCAATATGGCCAAGGGTGCCTGTCCTGTTCTGTGTGTGATTAGAACATTACCAGGTTTGACATCATTATGCGCATATGGTGGAACAAAATTATGCATGCGCTTCAACCCTGCACAAAGCTGGCCAAAGAAAACAAGCGAATAAAGCAGATGTTCGCTCAAGACTAAAGGAACATGAGTGTAATTCTCATAATACAACTGAGCTGACTGTTCACAAGTATGATTCGAAATTACCTGACGAAATATTTGGAGGACTTCCAAAGTGGAGAAAAACTCCTTCTTAGCTTTCATAGCTGTCGTGTTGTCCAGCAAAGTTCCATCTAGATGAACTGGAAATAACAAGTACGCTTCATGTTTCGTAGACTGATCTTGAGTGGCCTAGTCAATGTGATCAATATTTGACAAAAATGATTATGCTCAAAATGCAAAAAAAGATACAACCCGGCCTAAAGAACCTGCCCAATGCCAAAAAAAACGCTTTTTTCCCAAATTTTTTACACTTATAACAATAATACAGATATACAAAAAGATATAGTATAAGAAGTTCAAGACCGATTCGAGTATCAAGCTATTACAGCAGGAAATGTAGAAAGAGTTGGACCCTGAGCATTAGCAAGTATGCTTATGAGCTGAGATTATTACTCAGACAGGAGAAAAACGAAACAAAATTTCCAGGTAAGTGGATCTATCTAAGAGTGATCGATGCCTCGCAAACCCTGTGCAGAGACAAATGAAATTTGAGGGCACTTGAGCACATCTACTGTTCACTGTGGAAATCGGTACCCTAATTTTTTTCACTAATTCTTAAATGAGACGTTCTCAAGGTGAGACCATCTCTATTGGGCTGGCCCAATACACACTTTCTGTCTTAAAGTGATCACTTACAACGTTTTAAGTGATCACTTATAATTTTAAAATTATCATTTTTTATAGTTTAGAGTGATTACTTATAACTTTAAAACGATCACTTACGATTTGAAAATAATCAATTAAAGAAATGAGCTACTATATGGGCTCGTTTCGTGGTGAGACGGTCTCATACACGACTAGCAGAATTTTTTTTGACTACTTCTATTTACAACATGATTGACTGATGGTACGTCCCTAAATTCAAATTTTGAGACCTTTAAATAACATAAGGGCCTCAAGTTAATTCCAAGGTATCAAAAACACCAAGAGACTCTTCCATATAGTCAACACAAATTCTTGTATGAGACGGTCTCACCGAGAGACATACCTCATACTTGGGTTAAATAGCCCAATAATAGAAACTTTTAGCTTATGAACTTCTTGTTTTGAGGTCGTAACTAGTAGCCAAATACCCATCAATGCTTCCACCTCATGAACAGCATAACAGTATCAATATGAGATTTGACACACTATATGGTGATATGAAAGCTGAGAAGAAGATAATAATTCAAGCAACTTCTTAATTAAGGCCGCTTATTTACCCAACAAAACAAAGGGATCTTATACACAGATGCTGCTAGAGCGATGCACAATGTCTTTCCCCATACTGTACGGAAATTCCAGCATTATAACATCAATAAAGTTGCAGATGGATCTAGAAATGGACAACATAGGAGTTCATTACCTTGACTTTGATAATAGCATGATCAAGAAGGGGAAGCAGATTGGGATGAGTAAACAAAGATGAAACGCGAATCTCCTCTCTCACCGATTCAAGTTGCTCGTTGTTTTGAATCAACACTTTCTTCATAGCATAAGTCCCATCATCTGAAAAAGACCATTTCCAACTTAAATCACATATTATTATCGGTTCATTTGGTTGATGAGACTTGAGACTAAATGTGTTGATGGGAATGAGTATTAGTTTTAATTTTCATGAGATGTGTTAACTAAACTTTCATCCATGTTATTTTCTTAACTAAATAAGATATATCTTCAACACAATTCCAATCAAACAGGCCGTAAATGTAAACCAAAAAAATAAATGTCCAAAAGAATCACAATTCATTCAAAGATCAATTCTCGTAACCACAAATCTTCCTCACCAATTCAAGCTGCTCATTATTTTGAAACAATACCTTCTTCATAACACAAGTCCCATCATCTAACATAAACATCATTTCCAACTCTAATCACATACCATTATATATAATTCAAACAAATAAATGTTCAAAAGAATCACAATTTACTCTTCAAAGTATAAACCCACAACCCAATTTGACCACAAAAATCATTCAAAGATCAATTCTCATACTCACAATCGGCCTCACCGATTCGAGCTGCTCATTGTTTTGAATCAACACTTTCTTCATAACACAAGTCCCATCATCTAAAATTAACCTCATTTTCAACTCAAATCACATACCATAACATATAATTCAATCAAATAAATGTTCAAAAGAATCACAATTTACTCTTCAAAGTATAAAACCCACAACCTAATCTGACCATAAAAATCATTCAAAGATCATTCTCATACCCACACAAATCTCCCTCGCCAATTCCAGCTCCTGATTAATTCAAATTATCAATTTCTTCATAGGATAAGTCCCATCATCAAAAATAAACCTCATTTCCTACTAAAATCACATACCAATTGCATATAGATCAAAGAAAACCATGTTCAAAAGAATCTACTCTTCAAAGTAAAAAACCCACAACCCAATTTGACCACAAAACATCATTCAAACCTCAATTCTCATACCCACTAATCAAAAATCAATTAAAACTAAATCAAACTATTCCATAATTCATACTATCTATTACTCACATAATCACCACAAATCTCAACAACCCATTACAAAAAAAAAGGATCAAAACATTACCTGAAAGAAAAGAAGGGTCTTTAAGCTTGTTAGAAAGACCAGCAGAAGCGTCGGTGACAACTTCTTTGACTAAGTAGACATAAGCAAGTCCACCTTCACCAAGTTGTCTTATGATCTTGAATCTATTTTCATTGATCCAGACATCTCCACCGCCATTAACAGCATCATATAATGCATTTAGACCTGAATATGAGCATCCCATGTTTCGATTCTTAGTTGGAAATGGGATCACACTTTTTTCTAAATTTTTCTCTATTCTTCCACCCCACGGAGTCAAATTCAATCAGAGAAATGTAGAGATCTTCTGTTCTACAAGGAGTAAATTTCCTTCATCTTTGACGGGTATAATATTACTAATTATTAATTCGAATGAAAAGATTTGGAGGGGTTTTATTATTTGACGATGATGGATTGATAGGGTGGAGTATTACTATTTAGTATCAAGATCTACGCTACAAGTACAAGTCCCATGTGGTTTAGGAATTAGGACTTGAGAGTGTGTATGGGTAAACAAGGCTAGTCTTTAATTCTCCCATAATGCACCAGTTTGTTTAGAAAGAAGATTTGAGTTTAAGAATAAAATTTAATATGATTAAATTAATAAAATAATTACTCACTCTGTCTCAAATATTTTACAACAATTATATTTTAGTTATTGTTTATCAATTAATCTTAATTTGTATTTTATTCTTAATTTACATATTATAATATAGTTAAATGAAACTTTTGTTAAAGTAAAATGAAATCTTATTTGATTGGTCTCAATCTAAGAATCAACTTTTTATAATTCAGCTACTTTTGTGAGAAATCGTCTCTCAAAGAGACGATCTCAAAATAAAAAGCCCACATTTTTATTTTCTTTTTAATTTGTATGAATTGAGTTATTTATCCCATATATCTAATAGTCTCTCGGGGATACCATTTCTCACAACAATTTGTGTTTATAATTTTTTTTCATGTATAAGTAAAAATATTATCAATTCAATTGAATCAATGTATTAAATTTTGTGAAAAACAAATATAGCAAATTCTTAAAGACTGAACAAACATTTACTTAAGAGTTTATATAAGCAAATTAATATACTCAGTACTAATATATTTTCATACTTGCAACTCAAATGATAATTAGGCTAAAGAGATTAAACATGATAAATTGATAACCTAACCTTTTTCTCTAATTGGTGATCAAGCCTTTTTAAATATTATGTTCTTTACATTCTCTATTCTCTTATACAAATTGTGTCATTAAGTGAATTACGAGTAAAAAGAAACAAAAAATGTATCTATCTATTATATAAAAACATCGCATCAAATCATTATTGCCTATACATGATACATATCATAAAATCGCTATGATAGAAATTCACAGCTGACAAGTCGAAGAAGACAGCAAAACAGAAAAAAAAAAAAAAATTTCCTTGCATAAATTCTAACTACTTAAACATGAGCCAAGTTGTTGCTTACATTTATTAAACGGGCAATGTCCTTTTGAGTTTGCACTATATAATTAGTTTTTTTTAGTCATATAGTGTAAACTCAAATGAACGGAAGGAGTAAGCTACAGAGAATCTGAAAGCTGTAAACATTCCTTCTGAGCCATGAACTCCCAAGCGATAAATAAGTTCCAATCAGCGCTAGTTTGATGAGCTAGCCTATGATTGAAGACTTGTATCATTGTATGAATGATGGTTCCGACTTGCTGTTATTAAGAGAATGGAACAACCCAAAGGCAAGATACAGGTACGAAAAAAATAGCAGGTCGTGGACGCTTCATAAAAACTCTTATTCAACTTCACTTGATAGCTGGCTGTTGCTGGGTTATACAATGAATATTTCCACCTCCCAAAACAATTTCTCTAGCGCCTTCGATTTTTACTACCTGAAGATATTCATTGCAAACATTAGTTTTCTTTTGTGATGTGTAAAGATGCATTCGATGGTAGAAACCTAGCACATTTACTATTGTATATGATTTGGATGAAAACGGTTCTACAAAGCTAACACCATTTACTCCACTTACGTGATCATCTTTTCGAAACCCATTTAGTACGCTTTAAGACGTCTATTTACCATTACAAGAGGGAGGGAGGATGGGGGGAAAAACGAAAGTGTTCTAAAGACGGATCAAAAGGGGGAAAGGAAGCTATAGGTCTAAGTCTAACCGTCTTAACATGTTACTATGCGTACAAGAAAACTAATACAGAAGCAAAGAATGTCGAATCATGAAGAAAAGAAAAAGATTTCCATGCATGCCTACTCTTACCTCATAGTCTGGAAAGGTTTCTTTTAAAACACGAACAGCTTCATTGTCCCATTTCTCATCTCCGAATTGAGGAGTTATAATGCCTCCATTGGCAATATAGAAATTCACATATGAAGCAGCAAGTCGAGTACCGGGTTCTCTTGGTTTTGCCTCCCCATCCTAACAATTAGACACAAAAATTAAAATTGAAGGCAGCAGAGAACATTACTCGAAATCTGCAGACGTGCATGTTTATACGTGATTACATGCTGATCACTTTAGAATAGCACTCTATCACTAAGATAAAATCTACACGATGCATTTAAGCATTGTGTAACAAAATTAACAGATCACTACTAGTTTATGCACACAGATCAAGCACACAAACAAAGAAGGAATATTCAACATATCATTCTCTTCCAATGGATAGCTGCATGATTATCTGATAGGATTACTAAAAACAAGTGGACTTCCTCACTTCATGCAACGACAATGTATAGAAAATAGAAACCCGATCCAAAATCCAGCAACATGGTAATATGATAACGGAACCAACTAAATGAAGGTATACGAGTTAAAGGCGTGTTGGATTGCAAGTACGGATGATGCATCAAGGAGGTAATAGGAGTTAAGAAGAGAAAATGAAGGTTTGTGGGAGATGTTGGATCGAAAGAAATATTGATGGTTAAAGGAGACATTTCGAGTCATAGTTACCACAAAAGGATGGCGGGCAACATTCTTCCCTCTCTTCTCACACCACATTACCTCATACTCTCTATCACTATCAAATTCCTTATGTTATCTTCTACTAGCCACTGCATGTATCATTGCTAAATCAATGATAGGGGTCTTAAATAAGCAAAGGATGAAGTGCATAAAAGGCTGAACATGACACAATGAGACATGAAAACGTCTTTAAATCTTCGATGTCCTCACCTGGATAACACCAGCAGCTTCCTCATCAGTCATATACAGTGGGCCTGGGATATGAAGTTTAATTACTTCTAATTTTCTACCATTGGCATCTGTGGTATTAGAGAGAACTGACAAAGCTTCAATGGATCGTTCATACTGTAGATCTGATTTATCATTCGTCCAGGATAACAGCACAACACCAGGCTTGACAAAGCAGCACATATTATCTATATGACCATTTGTATCATCATCACCTGCGACAAAAGGGTACATGTTATGATTCGGCAATAACATACTATAATAAGACAGACATGAAAAAATCCAAGCAAAACCCTCAATTCAAAACCAAAAAACATTATATACTCTCACATAGAAAATCATAGATATGTACAGAACATTAATAAGTGAGTAGCTACCATGTTAATAAGTTTTTGTTTGCATTAGAAGGCATGATCTTGACAATACAAAACAATGTAACACACGTAATAAAAAAAAAACTCCACAGACAATGAAAAATATATAGTAAAGCACATGATATTTCAAATGATATTAGAAGATCATGCAAAACAATATTAGGAGTATATAATTAAAAGCGTCATACCAAATAATCCTCGTGGCAGCCAAATGATCTTCCGAACTCCAAGGTATTTCTTAAGATTATCTTCAATCTGTTCTTTAGTCATATCCGGGTTTCTATTTTTGTTTAAGAGACATTCCTCTGTGGTGAGGCAAGTTCCTGATAAGAAGCAGAATAGAATGCAAAATATAAACATATATAATATTGGTGACTTTCCAGTAAAATTAAAAAAAAATAAAAAAAACATAAAGAATTGGACCCCTACTCAAGGAGAATAGCTTGTTAAGTAAGAACTCGAATTTAGAAACAGTACAGTTTTGAATGAATCTTAATTCATACAAGTTAAGTATATCAATTATTGATATTGATATGTGAATTATAGCATATGACAAACATTGCTAACATGTCACACTCACTAAAGTCAATGTAGGAATGCACATAAAAGAAGTTCATATTCATTAGATGAAAAAACAATAGTTGAAATCAAAGAAAAGACTAGATAATTTAACTACTTGAAGTAATAAAGAACAAGAAACTTACCTTCCCCATCAACATGAATACTGCCACCTTCTAGAATCATAGAATGAGGGAATCTAAAAACTTTCTCAATCTCTAAAATCTACAACAAATCACAAAAGATCAAGATTGCTTTATACTTAGAAGATGTAAGAGACATAATTTAGAATGAGAATGGTGATCACACCACATACATACTTACCTTCCTTGCAACACGGACGTCAAGTGTCCAATCCTTATAACAACCGTCATCAATACCTAAAAGATACAACATCAACTAATTTAGCTCATAACAAGACATGTAAAGCAAAAATTGAATATGTTTCTCAATGCATAACAAGTTAAGAATGCAAACAAAAAAGAATTCTATATCATACTTTCAACTACGTTCATTATAATTCATAACATTTCCTAGTACACAAACTAGACCCAACCAAACCAAACCAAACCAAACCAAAACACCCACTTGGCTATTATCATTTAAGCGACAATATAGTTGAAGATGAATGAAGGCTTACCACCCCAACTATTAAAATTCCAATCAATTCCAGCTAAATTCTGAGCCCCAGATGCACTCTTATTCACTACAAACTAATTACAAAATAATTAATTAAATTTTCTAGGAATTGTATAAGTATCAAAGGAATTAATGAAAATGGATGAAGTATAAAAAAAACTTACAGTAGGTCCAGTATCACGAAACCAAGAATCATTCATACTCATTTCAACAACCCTGATGTTGGGGGGTAACTGACTCCTTGCATTTGTCCACTGTAAAAGAAACAACTTTCAATGACAAGCCAAAAGGGTACTTTAGTGTGTCGCCCCGTTTAGTTAATGACATTAAAGGAAGGTGAAATGTGAAGTACACATAAGCTACAAGATCAAAACTTGAGGTTGAAAATGAATATCTATGGTGCAAGCAATGAGTTAAACCAAATTTGCAAGTATGTAATGAATAGCAAAGTAAACAAGACTACAAGAGAATAGCAACACCAAGATTTAAGGTGGTTTACCAATTAAAGGCTATATCCACCATACCTAGCTAAGATTGTATTAATAATGTGTTTAAAGAACAAAAACAACAAACTTGAAGGAATTACAATGAAGAGATTAATAGGGGAAGGGAGGCTTAACGTTAGGGGATAATAAGCAACAAAGTGAGCTAATGCATGAGACTTTTTGGCTTACTAACATATGACCTAGGTGTGTGATATTTATAGAGAAAAATAGGGCAAAAACATGGCAAAGGCCTGTGCTCGTTTGAGCACAATAGTGCTCCTTCGAGCACATTAATCAGGTTGGATCTCGAATTTGTGTAACGTGTCTCATGGTTCCCAATGCTCCCTTTAACCGTCCTACTTTTATCTTAGGCTCATTGCTAGCCTTGGTATCTAATGTTTCTACTTTCTCCAACAAATGATTGTTCAATCATTTGTACCATGAGTATTTCCTTCCATGTTCCATCCAATCCCAAACTAGCATTTGGCCTTTCTCTAATCCACCCAACATTCTCAATTAATCACCTTAAGTAAGTCCTAATAACCTGGTAAACAAAAGTCACCCATGCTCCTAACAGCTAATAATAAGAACAAGTTTTAGTGTATATAAGAAAATTGAGCCCATGGTAATAAAATTGTGTCATCCACAAACCATTTTTTCTTCACAATTTTACATAATCACCTAATAACAACTTCTCAAATAGTATTGGATGATAATTAAGTTTGTGGCTAGAAAATTGAAGTTGGACAAGTATGAAATTGACCATGAACCTTGTCGATTTACATCATATTTTCATTACCCTTTACACCATTTAATACGAAAAACCAAACTGAACCGGTGCTATAAAATTTATGAACAGAGAAAGTATTAGTAATTGATGGACCTGAGCAGGGCTAGCACAGACAGTGACAGGTTCAAAGTTAGAAATAGCAGTTGCTACTTTAGAAAAAACACGCTGAGCATGAACTGCATTGTCTCGCCAATTATCAAATCTTTCCTGTTACAGTCAATAAATCACAAATCCAATTAAGGGCGTTTAGTGGGAATAGTAGCAAATTCAAAGGCAATTGACCATAATGAAACAAGGGAAGGATAAAATTGATTACAGGCCAACCCATCCAGCATTGGGAATGAGACTCCCATTCAGCAGGCATCCAGTAACCATGTTGTTCCGGCGTCCCCTTTATCTCCATTTTCAGAGCAAATCAAGAACCCAAATTTGTCCTCTCTGCAAAAACACAGAACACAAAAAAAAAAAAGAAAAAAAAAAACTGGAAATCAATTGAAATAGGAGCAGAAAACAATTTAGGGGAGAGTAGAGAATAAGGTGAAGATGATTCGATGAACCAGTAGTACACACTAGAATGGTACGGTCATGAGTTGTTGATATTGAATTGGTATGGTCAGGCGCCAGGCCGCCAGGGAATATGATGCGGTGCTTCCATTTCTTTTTGATTTATCTAGCTTATGTTAATAAAAAGTTTTAATGTGAGGTCGTCTCACTATGCGGTAGTCTCAAACAAGATGAGCCGTGTTACTTGCTATGTGGAGGGTGGCACAAACTAATATAAAAAAACTTGTATTACAGGAGACCGTCGTATTAGGAAACAAATTCATATAATTAGCTCATTTATATAATTAATCACTTTAAAATCATAATTGAATACTTTGACACACTAAATGTACATTAATTATCCCAATAAAAATATATCATTAGACAAATAAAATAAAATAATACTCCAATTTGTATGGAGAACTCTTTTAAGTATCAAATCTCTATTTATTAAGAAAAATTAGAATATCGGATTAGTAGGGTTAATTTTATATGAATTTAGAACATATTTAAATATTGTGTATTTACCTTAAATTTAAAGAGTATGAACTATCAAATATGACTAACTGAGTGAATAATGAGGAGTATAGGCTTATCTTGTAAAAAAAAAAAAACAATATACAATAAGAATTGTACTTCTAATGATAAGTCCCTACTAGACTTGACACCTACTCGAAAGAGTTCAGGAGATTAATACTACTTTCTCCTTTCTTATTTAGTTGCAATATTGTTTTTGGTTTTTTGACACAAGTATTAAAAAATGTTATTATTTAATGCATAATGTCTATAGTATCTTTTAATATTAGTAGATAACAAGTTATTAATGTATAAAGTGAGTATAAAGTAAGGATAAAATAAAAAATTATTGAATTACTTTTAGCCAAAAAATATAATGTTGTAAATATTGTGAAATATTTAAAAAAGAAAAATATTGCAAGTAAATTGAAACAGAAAAAAAAAAAAAAATATATATATATATATATATATATATATATATATATATATATATATATATATATATATATATATATATATATATATATATACTATGGTACATCGTAAATGAATGTTTCATATCTCCAAACTTATCAAACATGAAAAGTCGCTATTTTGAGGGTTTAAATTTTTTATATAATTATTTTTATAACAGCGTAATACATGCAAATATCATATAATTCATGTGAAAATTAATAATCATTCATTTGCTTGTAAATTGACTATATATTTTTAAATTATATATTTTGAATTAATGGTTATAGATAAAAATCAATGAATTTTGGTAATTAATAATACTATTAGTTGTATTTTATGGGTTAATTAGTGTTATGTCTAAAATGTCGTGTTTTGATTTTTATTAAGAATCTAGTCTTAAATTAGTTGGAACAAGTATCACCTTTTTCAGACAAGGTTATAATATGAGTTCGATTCTCACCTAACTTATAACACCCCTGAATTTCCAACCCCATATACGAAACCAAAACAGCAAAAGGAGGAATTCGGATGCTACATCAAATTAAAATAAAATTAAATAATTAGAAGAAAAAGAAAAGAAGTGAATATTATAATTAAAGGAGTAAGAAAACTCTTAAACACGAGTTGCAGAAATTTTCAGTCATGTTACATAATCGCACATCTGAGAATGGTACAAAAGCAGCACTCGTTCTCGACATTTCTCAAAACATGGAAGCCGTCAATTCACGAATTTCTGATGTAATTTGATCAGATTCCGACTTCAATTTTTCTTGATCCTCTTGGCTTAGTTCCCCCTTTGATGGCTTGTTTAGCACCAGAACACAGCAGGTTGGTCTCTTAGTGGCTCCAGCACTTGCAAGATCCTGAAAATTGAAACTTAGCCATTAGAAGAACACACACATTGTACTGTACAAATAACAAGGCAGCTGCAAATAACTGACAGGCGAAAGAGATGCTACCCATCCAAATCCCCCATTGCGGAGTCGTGTATGTTATAAATGAACTATTGGTAACTAGTAAAAAGATCAGTGAACTATATTTGAATCAGAATGTCACAAGAAAATTAATTTCCAAGACTAAGTTTTCAAGGACAGAAGAATAACCATAAATTAGGGTATTTGCGCCGCTAGCTACTGAGATACCATTGCAGAAAGTTAGGACTGGTGTGATTGTATATAAATAATAAAAGCAAGATTTTGTCACTTGCAAAATGTATAAATGGCATAGGTCATCTAGATAAACTTGAGCACAGCTCATGTAAGCTTACGAAAAAAGGAACCAAACCCATTTCATTATCATTCCCTCACCACCAGTTGTTCTTTTCTTGTGCTTTCCCAAGCTTTTGATGACAATGAAAGATAAACCACTTAAGTCTCAACACAGAAGATGGGCATAAGTCATCTGATAAACTATATGTCGAAATCACTCCAATAACTAGTTGCAGCATCGCAGTATTAGCATCCCAAGAATCAAGAAGACTAAACAAATGCGACTAAATAAAGAGGTCTATGCCAAGAGGGGAAACAAACAACACAAAAAGAATATAGAAACATGGGAAGTTATAATTGTTGATAGTTATCAATAAGAGTAGACACGTTATAAATACCATAACATATCAAAGCAGGGTAAAGACAACTTACTTCTTTAGAAGGTACATAGACGTAAGGAATATCTGCTTCTTCACACAAGATTGGAACATGAGTGATGACATCAATAGGTGATATATTTCCAGCAATCACACATATTCTGCATCCAGCCAATAACAACATAGCTATGAGAATGAGGATTGGGTAGCACAAATGAAAATGAAAATGAAAAGAGAGTAGTATATGTCCTTGGTGTAAAGGGGACCATAAGCTCAGGAATTTAGCAGTAGCAAGACAAGCAAGTATTGCCAAACTCAACCTGGCAACTAATTTTTTAATTCTAAGTATATTTAGACAATATTTAAGGAACGAGAAAATAGTGGGAGGGGTCCCAAAACATTCCATTGCTGGAAGGAATAAGTTTGAACAAAATGTGAAGGAGCGATTCCTACCAATTCTTCTCCTCTCATTTTCTTATCAAAAAGTACAAACAAAAGAAAAGGCATCACTCCACTCCACTCCCCTTCCTTTCCCTTCACAAGTAAGTTCCTGTCATATATCTGTCAAAGCATGAATCTGTGTCCAAATTTTATAACTATTCACATCCAATTATTTTAATTAAATTATTAAAAATAATAACCCAACTAGAATCCCAAATGATATATAAAGGACCAAGCTTCAGCATTATCCTCTTTAGAATATAAAGAACAAACCAAATGTAACCATTATCCTCTTTACAAGATAAAGAGACAACTACAGTTAACCCATACCCCTACAAAGTTACCATACACTCATCACCTTCAACACAATTATACCAATTTTCAACATTATTGTATCCTCCATCTCACGCCAAATAGGCAAGAAGTTCATTTTGAAAACAAATAGTATCCAATAGTAGTTCAACTGCAAGTATCCATACACAAACGCTAATTACTAGATGAATGGCAATAGAGCTTGTACTATAACACATGAACACTCATCTAACATCCAAATATAACACACGCACGCTCTATAACCTAACAAGAACTCATGCCCTACACAACTAAAGTATTGAAATACAATATTTTTGGTCAAAAATGTTCAATTGTTGAAACCATGTCCGAGTGTCTGTGTATAGTAATTGCACATGATTTATTGAATCATTTTTACGTAACAATCATGTACAAATTAAACAAACTTTGCCGTTTTCACTCAAATACATTGGAGATAGAATCAATACACCAAACTTCAAGCATAGAAACATAAATCTTTATTCTAGCAGAAATTAGAGTGAATACCCTTTATGGCCGCGTCTAATACTCTTAACAACTTCCTTCACTCCTCTTTTCAAGCATTTTTGTTCAGCCGCTGAAACAATAGTACCATACGTTTCAAATTATTAAAAAAATCCTCAAAGAAAAGAATAAGATGAATCAAAACTAAAAAGAAATAAACCTCTACGAATGAGTTTGTAAGTGCGCTTGCATAGCTTTTTTCCAGCCAAAGGTTTAGCAATAGGAGCAAGAGCAACAGATTTCTTTTTCTCCTTGTGTGCCGACTTCTCAGTTTCACTGTCGCTTCCCATATTCTCTCTACTGTTTTTGAAAAAATGGCAGATATGGCGGACAATTAGGGTTTAAATGATTGAGAGAAGGGTTTTAGGGTTTTACGAAAGGATTCTAGGTTCTGCATTTTATTTAGGGTTTTCTACCAAGATAATAATTTTAAAACTCCATAGTCCATATGATTCTAACTTGCGTTGGACTACGTTCTCAAAATGGGCTTATCTATAAACTTGAAAGAAAATTTGATCAAAATAAGCTTTTGTTCTACAAAAATTTACAAAATGAGTTTTTAATCGACTTTTTGTCTCAGTTGACTGTCCTTGACTTAGGATGTTAGAGCATTTATTTTAGTGATCTATTAAGAGGTCACATGACCCAACTAAGGTAAAGTTCAATTAATAGTGACCTAAAATCAGGTGGATCATGCAAAAGGTTGGAAGAATAGGTCTCATGTTGACCTGATCTCTCAAACGATCGACTTCTTTTTTTATCAAAGCATACACCACATGTCGCCGTGTAATTGGACTGTGTTAAAACACAACAACACAATTCCTGCTGCGCGTTAGAGTATTGCATTTTATTTTCACGTGTCTATCCTAGATTGGTTGGTTAAAAATAACTTTTATTTTTTCTTAAATTGTTATTTTCTCATCAATAATTTTTTATAAATAAAAAATATACAATTAATATTATTTTTTCGATATCTATAAAATGAGACTAATTTTAGTAGTTTAAAAACATTTTCAAAAATTATAATTTTCTTTGTTAATTTTCTAACTTTTTTTTCTTTTGTTAAAAATCCGAAAAAAATCTATCAAATATTTTTAGAAAAATATGGATTCAAATGATATGATTTTGTAAAAATAATTTAATTTTATAAAAAAAATAAAAATTACCTTGTTCATAAAAATATAGTTATTAATAATATAATTAAATAATAGTTGATAAATTAAGGAAAAGAAAATATAGTATGATAGAGAAAAAGTAAGAGAGAGAAAATGATGTTCTTTTAAAAGAGATTATTGTTAATAAGATAAAGTTAAAAGATGAACTTTTAGGAGAGAGAAAAATTGTGAAATACTCCCTCCTATTCGTAGATAATGGGACATTTGCTTTTTCACACTATTCAATGCTTAATATCTCTTATCATACATAACGAAATATTATAAAAAGTGGATATTAATAATCTTTGCATTGAAACGAATTAAACAAGATATCACTTGACTATGTTCAAATTTATAGATTAAGAATAAAGTACCAATTAAGAGTAATAAGTGAATAGTGTCAAAAATTAAATGTCCCATTATCTATGAATAGGAGAAAAAAGTAAAATGACTATTTTTTTGGGTCATGAGTAAGGATGCTCTTAATGCATGCGAGCATACGGCCCATCCCAAAATTTTTTATTTACATATCAACTCCAAGTTCTAAAACACAAAGGTTTAAAATACCTATTCTAAGGCTTAAACCTAGGGATGGTCATGGGTCCAGGACCCTATTGGACCCGCTCCGATTTTAAGGGTCTGGGTCTTATTTTTTGAGACCCATCGAATCCGGGTCAGATTTGGACCTAAAAATTAATTGGCAGGTCTGGGTCTGGGTCCGGGTCCAAGGGTTAGGACTCGGACCCGAAACTAGACCCAAACTCTAGACTCAGACCTTGAACCCGCCCCACAGACAACGACCCGAAGCCTTATAAATTAGTAAATTGTTTGTTTGGTTGTCATCAAATTGTTTGTTATGTTTGATGTAGGGATGACAATTCAGTCCGAATCCGACCCTAGTCCGACTCGATCCGAGGAAAATAATCCGATTCGAGTCCGAGGAAAAGGTTATCCGACTCCAACTCCAACTTCACGATCCGAATCCGAGTTAGAGACGGACCGGAGTTGGACCTTATTAAAAATCCGACACTCCGACCCGACTCCGACCCTGAAGGAAATCCAACTTTAAATTTGACTTTTAACCCAATATTTTGTTTCCTTTAAAACTCTAGACGTGACTAATTCAAGCTCTCTCTCATACTAATTGTAATTTTCGATTTTGAAAAACTACTTCGAGAAAATTTTGTTAAATTGTAGTATTAGGAATATTTCTCATTTTAAACTTGAATTCAAAGTACATATTTTTTTGTTAAATTGTATTTGAAAAATATATTTTGTTAACTTCGTATGCTTTAAATCATCAGTACAATATCACAATGATAAAGTTTGATAATAATCTGACGCCGTTGGAGGTCCGAGAGTTCGAGTCGGGGCAAACTTGGAGTATGCATATTCCGACTCCGAGTGGAGGTAGACTGAAAAAAAAAGTTCGACTAAAATCCGGAGTAAAGTCGGAGTATGTATAATCCGAGTCGAGTCCGACCCATTGCCATCCCTAGTTTGATGTTTGATGTTTCTCTTAATGCCCAGAATAAGCTGGCCTCTGCTCCTTGTTTTATCTGGTTTTCGCAGATTTAATGGCACTGGCACTGCTAAATAAAATGTACACAACTAAAACAGTTTGTTTGGTGTTTAATAAGTTGAAGCAGGATTCATTATTAGGCTTGTAGAGGTTGAATGCATAATCAACATCATAGTTAATACGTTTGTCTAGGGTCAATCAAATAGTCTTCACAGGCCATACATTTTCACAAGTATTTTTAATAAGTACTTTCTATTTAAATTTTATGGACTCGAATTTAGTGTTTGTAATAGAATTTAAGTATATATGGATGATGCTATGCGGCAATGGATGTTAAATTCGTATTAAAATATATGTAAAATACGATAATAAGTCTTTCACCAAAATACAAAAAATATAATGACTTACAAAAGGTTTAAATTTGACAAATCAAAGAGTCATTTTTTAGACCCATTAGATCCGAAGAGTTTGGGTATGGGTCTAAAAATTTTGGACCCTTAGAGTCCAGATTTGGATCTGGATCTATAAAAAATAAAAGGGTTCGGATTCGGGTCTGACTTGACCCGCCCCATGACCATCCCTACTTAAACCCCTATTTCAAGTCTTAACATTCCTTTTTCAAAGGCTTAACTTTATTTTTTACCTTACTACTCCAACCACTAAAATGTAAATTCCAAGACTTAAATTCCTTACGCTAAGGCTTCAAGTCTATATTCCACATCTTAGCCTTTTTTCACTTAAGTTTAATATGATTACTCTAAAACTTAAAATGTCTGCTATAAGGATTTGAAGTTTTTAAGATTCAAAATATCTATTTTAATATTTAAAATACATGTTCTAGGCTTTAAAACGATTACTTAAAAATATTATTTTAAAAAAATCTCGTCCACCCTTCTTATAAATGCCATCATAGAGACTACCCAACTCTTCATATGGACCACCAAAACGCTCAATCTGTGTTAATAACATTAATCAATCTCTAAACATGCAAATGTGTAAATAAACTCCTAATCTTATAAACTACTCACACATAATGCAAGAAAACATGAAAACATACATATTGCAACTAAGCACCATTAATTCAACTAAGTAACACACGATTAAGACTAATTAATTAAGCATCGACACTAATTAATCAACATCTAAAACACTAATTAAGCAATTAAGAAAACAAATTCCATTAACATAAAGATGATCAATCAAACAAAGCAAGATCTTAAATAGTACAACAAATGAAACATTACAACTCATATGAAAAGACGTAAATTGCATTTTTTTGGGTCTATCTATAAATGACTTCAGAAACTTTGGTATATGGCAAGTGTAGGTGAATTCTTACAAAAAATATACACTCAAGATTCGCGATTGCATATAACGTGATCATTAAGTGAATATTATTTAAGTATACAACCAATTGACCCACTTGCCGAAGATGCAATTCTTTGTATATTTAGCTTTGGCCCTTACCAATATGTTTATAATTTAAAGAGTGTGAAAATATAACAAAAATTATAATAGCTCAATAGTTGGAGCAACACATTATATATATATATATATATATATATATATATATATATATATATATATATATATATATATATATATATATATATATATATATACATATATATATATATATATATATATATATATATATATATATATATATATATATATATACATATATATATATATATATATATATATATATATATATGTATATATGTATATATATATGTATATGTATATATATATATGTATATATATATATATATATATGTATATATGTATATATATATATATATATGTTTATATGTATATATATATATATATGTGTGTGTGTGTGTGTGTGTGTGTATGTGTGTGTGTGTGTGTATATATATATAAATATATATATATATGTGTATATATATATATATATATATATATATATATATATATATATATATATGTATGTATATATATATATATATGTATGTAACATCTCGGAATAACTCGGGTCGTACGAAAAGAGAAAATGACCTTTTAAAAACGAGACAACTATAATCCGAGTCAAACCGGGATGTTAGAAAACAGTTTAAAACGGTTTTGAAGTTAAGGAAAACGTGCGGATCGAGTTCTATTAGCGTTATTAAGATCTACTAGATAATAAGAAATTCTTAGCAGCGGATAAGAACGAAAAGTTAAATCTACTTATTACAACTTGAGAACGAAAGTCGCCTCATAAAAACCAAATGTTCTTTAAACTAAATTTTTAAGATCTTATTAAGACTTTTCTACCCTAATAATTTATTTCTTCAAGGGACAATCCTCACTCCCCAGACCTGCAACTTAACTTACTGCTAGTCATTGCCCAGATAGGACACAACATCATCGCAGGGTCGTTAAGACCAAAAGCACACGTCAGCGAACGTCGCATACCAATAAATAATAACACAAGAGAAGTTTTAATTAATTAGCTAACAAATCACAAAACCGTACGCTTCGATCATGCTTATTAAGAATATTTATTTTCATGTAAAAGTTAGTCAGCCATACTGCTGTACTATCCAGCCATACTGCCGGTACACTCCAAACTCCATAAGTGAGACAATACATTAGGGGGAGCTAACCCCTAAGCAAGCCTCTACCATAGACACTCGCCTTACTTCGGTGTCTATAGTTAAGTATGCATACCCCCGCGGTGGCTCATAATGCCCTCATATACCGCGAGTAATTCTTTTCCACCAATTGACGTCATACTACGTCCACTTTTTAAGTTAGTGAGGTCATACTACCTCCATTTATCAAAACAATATATAAAGATTGACGTCATACTACGTCCACTTTTAAGTTAGTGAGGACATACTACCTCTACTTATCATAACAATGTATAAAATTATTGATTCGAACGATAACATTATTCGTTCTATATACCCATGCCTTACTTTCGGGTATCATTAATACATGATACATCGGACTAATGCGAACCACGCTGCGTGTACATACCTTAAGCAAGATAACCAACTCGCAAGCGTCTTAATCAATTCCCGGTCACGAATCGACTTCCTACAAGGTTCAATCGTATTCGGGAAATAAGCACACATACACATTTTCCTCAAATCATCCATAACACACATATACAATCACATCCATACCTAGAATACTACACACAACATGAACATCCATCACATACTATGACATGGTATATACACAAAACCGGATAGCCTATACAATCTGTCCAGAAACTCATCTTAAAACTGTCAAACTGAAAATCCGACTTCACCGTTGCGTCCGGAAGGCGTCAAAACCCCCGAGTACCAATTTTCATAATTTATAACATAGTATAAGTATTTTTAACTTAATTTTAAAGCCAAAAATGCTCCAAAAACACAATTTTTCCATCATCTTCAAAACCTACGGGATCTCATTTTTTTATCACAAATATATAAATTTCAATGCTTTATTCCCTATTAAATCTAAACAATAAAATTTACATAATTTTCATGATCACATCCAAAAATAAATTTTAATTTTTTATTTATATTTTTCTCAAAAATAAATCTTTTTACACCAATTTACACACACAAACACACCACACATATACATGTATATTTCTCTACCAACATTATAAATCTCCACTATTTATCAATAAAAATAAAAATAATTTTCCATCACCACATATATTTTTTTTTATATGAGCAACCATTTTTTTTATGTATATACACATATATATATATATATATATATATATATATATATATATTTTTAATCATTCATCAAACAATTCTTCATACACATGTAAACATATCTAAAACCCTAAAACCATACATTAATCTAAATGGAAAAACATCATACTTCCACACATGAATTTTAAATCATGAATAAATCATAAACTATAAAATAACACACACAAAAAAAAACCATAGAAATCTAAATTAAAACTTAAAAATAAAACTAGGTTAAGAATTACTCACAATTGCTCAAGAACAACACCAAAATTGATGAACCAAGGTGGAGGATTTAGGCGTGAGAAAAGTAGTGTTTTGGGAGTGTTTTCTTACTTGCAAATGGTTTGAAAATGAAAAGATGTAAGGTAATTAGGAGATTAAGGAAATAAAGGAATTAAGGAAAATTAAGGCAAAATTATGGAAGGCAATAATTCCTTAATCTCTCAATATTCCTAAGAAGTTACTAATCCCCCCTTAACCCTCCATATGGCCGGCCAAATGATTCCACTTCCCATTTAATTTTTTTTTTGTTTTTATTTTTATTTTTTTTTTTGAAATTAAAGATAGATTAGGAAAAAGGTTTGGACTTAAAATGGTTTTAATTGCCTTAAAAGTTGAAGTCTCATGATTTAATCTACTAACAAAATAAATAATAAAAAGAAATATATATTTTTTCTAAAAAAAATAATAATAATAAAAATAATAATATTACTAGCAAATCATTTAATATATCGGGAAAATATCGGGGTGTTACAGACTACCCCCCTTAAAAAGGTTTTGACCCCAAAACCTCAACGTACAAACACAAACACACAACAATCACACACATAAAAAAAAAACGACAAAACATGCACACAACAAAAGAAATAGATCAAAATAAACCTCAAAGCGCGTAAAACGCAAAATTCTACCGCTTCCTACCCCCCTTAAAAAGTTACGTCCCCGTAACTTACTAACCTGAGGAAAAAGATGCGGATACTTCTCTCGCATTGAAGATTCTGTTTCCCAAGTTGCCTCTTGTGACCGATGATTTGACCATAGAACCTTAACCATTGCAACATCCTTTCGCCGAGTACTGCGAACCTTTCTATCTAAAATCTGGACAGGTTGCTCTTCATAGGTGAGGCTTTCATCAAGTTCTAACGGTTCCGGGTCTAAGACATGCGAAGAAGCCGCAACATAACGTTTTAACTGGGAGATATGAAAAACGTCATGAACCTTACCCAACGCATTAGGTAACGCTAACCGGTAAGCTAACTTCCCAATCCGCTCCACAATATCATAGGGGCCAATGAAACGCAGGCTCAACTTCCCACGAGCACCAAAACAAACCACACCTCTCATCGGAGACACACGGAGTAAAACTTTGTCGCCCACTTCGTACTCATCAGGCCGACGTCGGAGATCGGCGTACGATTTTTGTCTATCCTGGGCTGCCTTCATTTTATCGCGAATCAACTTTACTTTCTCTGTCATTTGCACAAGCATATCAGATCCTAAGGTGACGGATTCAGTAAAATCATCCCAACATACAGGACTACGGCACTTACGACCATACAGTGCTTCAAACGGAGCCATTTGAATCGTTGCCTGATAACTGTTATTATAAGAGAATTCTACTAAATCCAAATGTTCATCCCATGAACCTTGCCATTCCATGGCTATTACTCTCAACATGTCTTCTAGTATCTGATTGACACGTTCAGTCTGACCATCCGTCATAGGGTGAAAAGACGTACTATGAAGAAGAGTGGTTCCCAAAGCCTGCTGTAATGATTTCCAAAAATGTGACAAGTATCGAGTATCACGATCGGAGACAATAGTACGAGGTATTCCGTGATATCGAACAACGTATCGAATATAGGCACGAGCAAGTTGTTCCATATCCCACTTACAGTTCATCGGAATAAACCTTGCAGACTTAGTAAGCCTATCCACGATAACCCAAAGAGTATCATTACCAGCTTTAGTTCGTGGCAACCCTAACACGAAATCCATAGATATGTCATCCCACTTCCAGACCGGGACTTCTAGAGGTTGCAGTAACCCAGCTGGTCTTCGATGTTCACTCTTAACCTTTTGACACGTTAAACACTTGGAAACAAAATCTGCAATATTCTTTTTCATACCAGACCACCAAAACATGCTTTTTAAATCTTGATACATCTTATCCCCACCAGGATGAACCGAGCATCTAGAATAATGAGCTTCGTTCAATAATTTTTCCTTCAAGGAGTCACACCCATCCGGCACACACCACCGTCCCTTAAAACGAAGACTACCGTCCTCATGAATTGTAAAACCTTCAGCTTTCCCTTCACTGATCTGCTCCCGAAGTTTTATAAACTTTGGGTCTTCCAGTTGCTTAGCCATAATCTCTTCGAAAAAGGTAGGTTGAATAGACAAGGCACTCAACCTGGCTTCCAATTCCCCTTCTTGGATTATCTCCAAGTTCATTCTCCCAAACTCCTTACACAACTCCGCAGAGGTTATTAACGCTGAGACGGAATGCCTCGATTTCCTACTCAAAGCATCAGCGACTACATTCGCACGGCCTTCGTGATATGAAATCTCTAAATCATAATCACTGATAAGTTCTAACCAACGTCGTTGGCGCAAATTCAACTCGGATTGAGTGGACAAAAATTGCAAACTTTTATGATCCGTAAAGACCTTGCATTTGACACCATAAAGGTAATGTCGCCAGATTTTCAATGCGAAAACCACAGCAGCTAACTCCAAGTCATGTGTTGGATAATTCACCTCATGAGTCCTTAGTTGACGTGAAGCATACGCCACCACCTTTCTATCTTGCATCAAAACACAACCTAACCCATGTTTGGAAGCGTCACTATAGACAGAGTATTCCAAGGATGGGTCAGGTAAGGTCAACACAGGGGCTGTAGTTAACTTCTCCTTTAATAACCGAAATGCCTTCTCGCACTCCTCAGTCCATTCGAACTTCTTTTCCTTCTTCATCAAGGCTGTCAGTGGACGAGCGATGCGAGAAAAGTCCTTCACAAAACGACGATAGTATCCTGCTAATCCCAAGAAACTCCGGATATCTGTAACATTCCGAGGTGTAGACCAATCCCGAACAGCTGCTACTTTTGCTGGATCAACGGAAATTCCTTCCTTAGAAACAATGTGACCCAGAAAAGCCACTTGCTCTAACCAAAATTCACACTTCGAAAACTTAGCATACAACTGATTCTCTCGCAGAATCTGCAAGACTATCCTTAAATGTTCTTGATGTTCTTCTTGGCTCTTGGAATATACCAAAATATCATCAATGAACACCACCACACACTTATCGAGGTACGCGTTAAAAACCCGATTCATCAACCCCATAAATGCTGCGGGTGCATTGGTCAACCCAAAAGGCATCACTGTAAATTCAAAGTGTCCGTATCTGGTTCTAAAAGCTGATTTACTAATATCCTCCTCCTTGATGCGTAACTGATGATACCCGGACCGCAGATCAATCTTGGAAAAGACTCCTGCCCCTTGCAACTGATCAAAAAGATCATCGATCCGTGGTAATGGGTACTTATTCTTAACAGTGACCTTATTAAGTTCTCTGTAATCAATACAGAGACGCATCGTTCCGTCCTTTTTCCTTACAAACAACACTGGGGCTCCCCAAGGCGACACACTAGGTCTTATATAACTCTTCTCTAACAACTCCTCCAATTGGATTTTCAATTCTTCCATCTCCCTTGGGGCCATTCGGTAAGGAGCTTTTGAAATCGGTCCTGTCCCAGGGATTAAATCAATCGAGAAATCCACGTCCCTTCTTGGCGGCATACCAGGAAGTTCTTCTGGGAAAACATCTCTAAAATCACAGACCACTGGAATGTTCTCAAGCTGCAACTCCCGCTCCCCTACTTTACTTATACTACACAGAAACCACGGTTGCCCTTGCTTAATTAACTTCTTGACTTTTAATGATGATACGATTTTTATCCTCGGTCCTTTAGGAAGACTCCTATATTTAACCTTCTCCCCCCTAGGTCCACTTAAGGTCACTGACTGTTCTTCACAATCTATTATCGCTTTATATCTACTTAGCCAATCCATCCCAAGTATTACATTTAAGTCATCCATTTCTAGAGAAAATAAATTACTTGGAAATTTTACTTTCCCTATCTTAACCGGCACTTCACGGAACAACGTATTACAATGAAATATCTCCCCGGAAGGAGTAGAGACTGAAAAAGATGTTTCCTCGGGGTTTTCCAATTCTAAGTCCTTAACTCTAGACTTTGAAACAAACGAGCATGATGCACCAGAATCAAACAGTACTTTAACGGATTTTTCATTAATACTGAACGTACTTATGACCACATCCGACGCCTGCGCTGCCTCCCTCGAGTTAACTGCTGAAAGCCTGCCGTCGTTCTGGGTAGAAGTAGTAACACCTCCTTGATTCCCACGTTGGCTTGAAAGGAAATTCTCGTTTCTAGCATTTCCCGGTCGTTGCTGAAGACCGGAGTTATTCCCCGAAAACCTTGGGTTTGAGGCACCTCCCAAGTTTCGGCCAAAACTTCCACCATTGTGATTCCCCCTACCAGCATCATTACTACCCCGTCCGTTAGCGATTCTTTGTTGTTGGAAACCTCTATGATTTCCCCCTTGCAACTCTTGTTGTCCTATGCGAGTATAACACTCGTACAATCTATGGCCCGGCTTACCACAGTAAGAACAGTCCACTAACGCACCCCGGCAGTCCCTTCCTGGGTGGTTCTTTTGGCATCTCCTACAGTTGAAGATTCTTTCCTTCCCATTACGATCATACAAAGGCTTCTGCATTCTAGCCTCTATTCTCGAATTTCCCCCATTCTTGCTGTTTTGACCAGAATGGAAACCTTTCTCCTGAAAGCCTCCAAACAGTTTGTGCTTCTTAAATTGATTTTGGACTTGATTACTCGCATTCGTATCATTCTGAAACACGGGTTCTTTTCTCTTTTCTCCGCTATGGCCCAACTTCTATTTTTCCTTCCTGATAACATTCCCAATCTGCGCAGCTCTCTTATATAGCTGGTCTAACGTATCATATCTATCAGTCTCAATGTGTTTTTGGATCTCATACGATAGACCTAACTCAAAACGCTGTATTTTCTTTCCCTCAGTTGGGACATCGTCAGGGCAAAACTTCAAGTATTCCATAAATTTCTGATAATATTCATCTACCGTTAGGTTTCCCATTTCGAACCTAGCAAACTCATTTGATTTGTCCTTCCTAACATGAGGCGGATAAAATTGGTCCCTTAACGCCCCCTTAAATCCTTCCCAGCTTAAGTCACCGTTGTTTTCTGATATCAACCTCATCTTACTATGTGTCCACCAATAGTCAGCGTCTTCCACTAGGAAAAACGCGGCTTGGTCAACCATGAGCTCAGCAGGACATCTCACCACACTAAAAAGCTTGTCAAATTCTCTCAGCCAGTTTTCCAACATAGAAGGTTCACCTTTTCCACTATAAGTCGAGGGTTTACTCTGGGCTATTCTCTTACTAATTGACGAAGCCTTTTCCTCCAAGGATTTCGGTCTCGGATTCCTTGCGCCAGCTAGGGCCTTAACTAGGTTTCGAAGCACGCGATCAGAGTTTCCTCTTGGCACGGACCTTTTCAAAAAGGGTGGCATGATGGCAGGTATACTGCATCAGGTTCAAACAAGGTGTGTAAATACATTTCTATAGCGTTTGAGGTTTAAGGAAAAAAAACTCATTCTGTTATTGCTCTAAAGTAAACAAGGTAGTAGCCCTAAAGGTAAAAAGGTTGAACAATAAGTCTATAATCAGATTTTTTTTTTTTTTTTTTTTTTTTTTGTTCCATAAATACAACACTGAATCAATTCTACTTTCTAATTGTTTATAATTTTAAAAACGAAATTCAAATTCAAAACAAACAAACCATATACTTCCAATCTAGAAAGAATACTGGGGTATAAATTCCCACATAGTCATTGTTCAAAACTACAAAAGTCCGAGATAAACAACCAAATCACTTAACCAACAAAATTGTTCGCAATTATTCTACTAAGGGACTAGACATACGACTCAAGCACATGCATCATCAAAATAAAGTAAAAACAATCAGGCACATAAAGGTGACGCATCCATGCGGTCCCGATCCTCCATGTATTGATCAGGGTCAAAATCAGGATCATCAGAGTCATCGCTAGACGCGCTATCGGAATCAGAAAGGGTCCCCACAGATAAGGAATCACTCATAGTAAGTCGCGCTACTGAATCAGAAAGCTCTACAATTATTGGCTCAGGTGGTTCCTCCACCCACATCATGATTTCACTCTCTTCCTCGCTCATAAGATCCTCTCGCCTCACCGGCCAACCCCCTAAAATAATATGCCCACTATCATCATCACTCATCATTCCATCTCTATAAGCTAGTTCCCCCTCCTCATCAGCATTATATCCATCCCCTAAGTTATCCTCATCAGGATCTTCTACCACTCCTAAAGGATCCTCCTCCATGAATTCTCCCTGCTCCTCATCAGAATTTTCTTCGAACTCCTCCTCATATTCCTCTTCTGGGTCCTCATCGGGGTCCTCCTCCTCAGGGTCCTCTTCTGGATCCTCTTCTGGATCCTCCTCTGGATCCCTCTCGAAATCCAACCCATCGAAGATTATAAATGGCATTGAGTCTGGGTCTACTATGTGAACATCCTCCTCATTATTATCTCTCCTTGCCCCACTAGACTCTGGAACGTCAACTCCGTCCCGACCCTCAGTTTGCACTGCTCTTACCCTCCTGTCAAGCTCTAGGTGAAACTTGTCAATCATCCCTTTCAATGCATTCGTTTCCTCTTCCATTATTCTTTCATACACCTGTTTGGACTTTTTGTAGATCATTTCCATTCGTCGGGTGTAATCCAAATCACTTTCTCCCTCTTTTCTATCCCAAATTCCCTGAGCCTCTATTTCTGCCCAAGCTGGGGCATTATCTAAAACTCTCCAGGGTTCCTCTCGGGTATTAATTCCCTCATCGGCCGGTCTTTTTCCTTTATCCATGAGAGAAAAATAATAATCGAACTTCCTGACTCACAAGGAAAGAAAACAAGGCAATCAATTTCTAAGATCAGACAAAGATAGATAATTCAAAACATCAGAGATATAGACACAGAAATGCTATCATACACTCATCAAGTTATCCATGACATCATGCTTAAAGACACAAAGCACAACACATCATATCCCCTTAATGTCTACCCCTTTTACTCTCGTTAATTAATTTTAAAATTTTTTTTTTTTTAACGTTAGTCTATCGATATAGATAAATAACACTAAATAAAACTCCCGCTCTGATACCAGTTGTAACATCTCGGAATAACTCGGGTCGTACGAAAAGAGAAAATGACCTTTTAAAAACGAGACAACTATAATCCGAGTCAAACCGGGATGTTAGAAAACAGTTTAAAACGGTTTTGAAGTTAAGGAAAACGTGCGGATCGAGTTCTATTAGCGTTATTAAGATCTACTAGATAATAAGAAATTCTTAGCAGCGGATAAGAACGAAAAGTTAAATCTACTTATTACAACTTGAGAACGAAAGTCGCCTCATAAAAACCAAATGTTCTTTAAACTAAATTTTTAAGATCTTATTAAGACTTTTCTACCCTAATAATTTATTTCTTCAAGGGACAATCCTCACTCCCCAGACCTGCAACTTAACTTACTGCTAGTCATTGCCCAGATAGGACACAACATCATCGCAGGGTCGTTAAGACCAAAAGCACACGTCAGCGAACGTCGCATACCAATAAATAATAACACAAGAGAAGTTTTAATTAATTAGCTAACAAATCACAAAACCGTACGCTTCGATCATGCTTATTAAGAATATTTATTTTCATGTAAAAGTTAGTCAGCCATACTGCTGTACTATCCAGCCATACTGCCGGTACACTCCAAACTCCATAAGTGAGACAATACATTAGGGGGAGCTAACCCCTAAGCAAGCCTCTACCATAGACACTCGCCTTACTTCGGTGTCTATAGTTAAGTATGCATACCCCCGCGGTGGCTCATAATGCCCTCATATACCGCGAGTAATTCTTTTCCACCAATTGACGTCATACTACGTCCACTTTTTAAGTTAGTGAGGTCATACTACCTCCATTTATCAAAACAATATATAAAGATTGACGTCATACTACGTCCACTTTTAAGTTAGTGAGGACATACTACCTCTACTTATCATAACAATGTATAAAATTATTGATTCGAACGATAACATTATTCGTTCTATATACCCATGCCTTACTTTCGGGTATCATTAATACATGATACATCGGACTAATGCGAACCACGCTGCGTGTACATACCTTAAGCAAGATAACCAACTCGCAAGCGTCTTAATCAATTCCCGGTCACGAATCGACTTCCTACAAGGTTCAATCGTATTCGGGAAATAAGCACACATACACATTTTCCTCAAATCATCCATAACACACATATACAATCACATCCATACCTAGAATACTACACACAACATGAACATCCATCACATACTATGACATGGTATATACACAAAACCGGACAGCCTATACAATCTGTCCAGAAACTCATCTTAAAACTGTCAAACTGAAAATCCGACTTCACCGTTGCGTCCGGAAGGCGTCAAAACCCCCGAGTACCAATTTTCATAATTTATAACATAGTATAAGTATTTTTAACTTAATTTTAAAGCCAAAAATGCTCCAAAAACACAATTTTTCCATCATCTTCAAAACCTACGGGATCTCATTTTTTTATCACAAATATATAAATTTCAATGCTTTATTCCCTATTAAATCTAAACAATAAAATTTACATAATTTTCATGATCACATCCAAAAATAAATTTTAATTTTTTATTTATATTTTTCTCAAAAATAAATCTTTTTACACCAATTTACACACACAAACACACCACACATATACATGTATATTTCTCTACCAACATTATAAATCTCCACTATTTATCAATAAAAATAAAAATAATTTTCCATCACCACATATATTTTTTTTTATATGAGCAACCATTTTTTTTATGTATATACATATATATATATATATATATATATATATATATATATATATATTTTTAATCATTCATCAAACAATTCTTCATACACATGTAAACATATCTAAAACCCTAAAACCATACATTAATCTAAATGGAAAAACATCATACTTCCACACATGAATTTTAAATCATGAATAAATCATAAACTATAAAATAACACACACAAAAAAAAACCATAGAAATCTAAATTAAAACTTAAAAATAAAACTAGGTTAAGAATTACTCACAATTGCTCAAGAACAACACCAAAATTGATGAACCAAGGTGGAGGATTTAGGCGTGAGAAAAGTAGTGTTTTGGGAGTGTTTTCTTACTTGCAAATGGTTTGAAAATGAAAAGATGTAAGGTAATTAGGAGATTAAGGAAATAAAGGAATTAAGGAAAATTAAGGCAAAATTATGGAAGGCAATAATTCCTTAATCTCTCAATATTCCTAAGAAGTTACTAATCCCCCCTTAACCCTCCATATGGCCGGCCAAATGATTCCACTTCCCATTTAATTTTTTTTTTGTTTTTATTTTTATTTTTTTTTTTGAAATTAAAGATAGATTAGGAAAAAGGTTTGGACTTAAAATGGTTTTAATTGCCTTAAAAGTTGAAGTCTCATGATTTAATCTACTAACAAAATAAATAATAAAAAGAAATATATATTTTTTCTAAAAAAAATAATAATAATAAAAATAATAATATTACTAGCAAATCATTTAATATATCGGGAAAATATCGGGGTGTTACAATGTATGTATGTATGTATATATATATATATATATGTATGTATATATATATATATATGTATATATATATATATATATAAATATATATATATATATATATGTATATATATATATATGTATATATATATATATGTATATATATATGTATATATATATATATATATGTATATATATATATATATATATGTATATGTATATATATATATATGTATATATATATATATATGTATATATATATATATATATATATATGTGTGTGTGTGTGTGTGTGTGTGTGTGTGTGTTTTTATATTTTTGTTATGTTATCTTAATTTTAATATTGTTTTTTAGAGATTTATTAGGCGAATACCGCGAATATAAGAAGTCTAAACAACTTGGTTTTTTTTTTTCATTCGGTATAATTATAGGAAAACATCAACTCCACTTGTTGAGCATAATATTTGCAATGAATCAAGTCCATTTCAGTCTACATTGTTATAAAATTTTATAACTCATTTCAGTCTTCATTTCAGGCGAATATAAGAAGTGAGACGACCTCAATTGGGTCAGGCTAAACTCATTTTAAAAAAATTGTGTTGTACAAATGTAAATTTAGATTTTATTGTTTTTTAATGTTTTTTAACTAATAAGCTGCTTGTATGGATTCGTCTCACAGTGATACGGTTACTCTCACCCACTAATGTATTCCTCATTTTCTTCACCCAAAAATTTCCGTATTAGTTTTTTTGGTGCTCTGTAGTATTTTTCAATTCCAAATTAATATTAAAATTTTAAAAATTACTGCAATTTCATAAGAAACAAGAGTATTTACCAATTCCAACCCTAAAACCCTTTCCTCCACCTAAAAAATAGCAGAATTATTAAAAAAAAAAACCAAAAAGTACTCTTCTTGCTAGTCTAAAGGATCCCCTAACAATACGTTTTTGATGAAGTCATAATATTTTAGTATAAAAACCACATTGCATCCAATAATTATTGCTTTCACCTTAATTACCAATAACAATTTAAAAAAAATTACAGTTCTTAGGACTGTACATAAAAACAATATCATTTTCCTTAAAAAATGAGAAAAAGTATGTTCATAGGTCTAAAAAGCCTAAGCATAATAACAATGATTTTATCATTGTTAACATTAATTAGCCTCCTTATTTACTCTCATTTCTATCCAATTTCATTCCAATGTCATAAAATGGTGGCATGGCCCTTCTATTGTTTTAGTTGTTTCCTCTTGGCCATCTCAATAATGGGTTTTTGTGGGTCCTTTTTTAGGATTTCATTATTCTTATGGATATATATTGTTGGCTTGTTTCTTGCTCTACTTGCTTGGTTTACTTTCACCATTTTTTTGTTGTTGGTTACAAATAAAGATGCCGGTGATATGGTGTCTAAGATTAGGGTTGGGGAGCATACGATTGGGAATTATTATAATGATTGGGTGCAACATCATGTTGTTAATGGATATAATTGGGAAGGTGTAAGGAAGTTTTGTTTGGTTGAATCTCAAATATGTCATTCTCTTCCTCTTGGAAACTTAACAACAATTCAGGTACTGTTTTTTTAATAATTTACGAATTACAGACTTAAAGTTTAGTATTTTTGCGAATTATAATCTTAATGTTTAGTTTTTGCGAATTACAGCCACCAAAGTATTAAAGTTTGCAGGTTCAAGCCCAAACACAGATTTCCGACCATTTTGGTGGTCGGGATTTTAGGTTAAGAGGTCGGAATTCTATATTTTTGACCTAAACTTGTAAACTTTAATACTTTGGTGGCTATAATTCGCTAAAAATAAACAGTGAGGTTATAATTCGAAAAAATGTTAAACTTTAAAGTTATAATTCACAATATTTTTTTGTGTGAGTATGATATCTTGTCAAGGTTTATGATAAGATGACTTGTTAGATTATAAAAATGTAACTTTTATTTACGTGAAATTGAACATTATGTTGTCGCAAAAGTGTTTATTTTGAAAATTAATTTCATATATTGATTATTTTTTGAACTTTTTTATACGTAATTACTTATTCTTTTCAAATTTCCGAAAATATTCTCATTTAAAAGGCAAATATATCTCAAAATATAATTACAGACTAAAAATTTAAAACGGACTACTTTGTCCATATTCTTTATGTTTTTGGATTGGGCCATTTTCGGATTCTAGGTCAAAATTTTAAATTATGATGTGGTTTACTAATTTCCGATCAAATTTCAAGTAAATGTTGAGCCCGATTATTTGTTTGTATTTTTTTTGACTTAATTAATTTGTATTTTTAAAAAATTATTTGTTTGTTTTGGTTCATTTTCCAGTCTAGCTGCTGCAAGCCACCAACATTGTGCAAGTTTACAGCAAACTCGACATACTGGGAGGGCCCACCTTCCTCAATGGAATCGGACTGCAAGACATGGAGCAATGATGAAGACAAATTGTGTTACAATTGCAAGTCATGCAAAGCAAGTGTTGAAGCCAAACTTAGAAAAAAATGGCCACTTTACTTTTCAATCAATTTCATTATTCTAGCCATTATGTTTTTGATCCATAATATCTCTTTTTGGGTTGTTTTTACCCATGAGTATGGTTTATTAGAGTGTATTTAGTAAGAATCAGGTCTTATCTAAATTAAATAGTAAATATATTACTTTCCTAAACAAGAGTTTAAATTCGATTCTCATACAATTCTTTATAACCTCTAATCCAAAAAAAAAAAAAACTTAGGCGTTAGCCCTTTAGTTTCTGGCTATGTTAGTTTCTAGCTAGTAGTTATTACTCCAATTTCTATTTTCCATTTATGTAGTTTTAGGAAATGATTATCTTGATTCGTTTGTCTTAGTTAAGTTTCATGTGTAATGTGATACAATTGAAGTTTATTATAATTTTTACCTTTTGCTTTCAAGATATCCCTATACAATATATTTGCAATTTGAATTTAGACATGTAAAACTTTAATTTCATCTAAAAACTTTACTAATTCAATTGCTTTTTGCTTAAATTAGTGAACATTTGAGTTTACATTAATATTTTTGAGTTGTAATATAATATTATTTTATTTTCATTATTGGAGTCAATATATTAGTACTATGACTTAAAAAGCAATTTCTAACCCATTAGAATAATAATTATCTTTTTAATTTTAACGAATAATATTATATGGTTTTTAAACGATCAAAATATAATAATTGTAAAACTATGACTCGATGGGTCAAAGCCCAATTGACCCAAAATCAAATCGATTGACTGATTTGACGAGCATATCGTAGAATACTTTACTTAGTTACCTTAATATAATGATTATTATAATGGAGTGTTTGGGACAAGGAAATAGGACTAGTGAAACTTTTAAGATGAAACTTTGAAATAAAAAAGTCTCATCTCTTATTTGTCATGTTAAAATACCCACTCTTCCCCAAGACATTTTTCTTGAAGACTTTTTATTTTTCTTGGAGACAAAGTCTCTTTCTCAAAATTTGTCATCGCCATCAATGCATTTAAGGTGTTTTCAAATAATTGTATTATAGAAAGTATTTGATAAATATTAAGAGATAGTGAATAAAATAAGACGAACAATAACGAGCAAAAAGTAATTTCTCCTAAAATGAAATTAAAGAAGATAATTTTTATATATAATTAAAAGAGAATTATAAAGATTATTAAAAGATAATGCAACCAATCTCAGTTTGTATTGTACATACTTCATATATAAGAATTCGAGATTGGAATTTATATGAATGAGGTAGAAATTTTGTTTTCCTATTATGTTCAAACGATCAGTATGTATGGGTATGGGGTATGGGTATGGGTATGGGTATGAATATAAAATTATTTATTGTGATTTGTGATAAAGCCTTGGAGCAAATTATATTATAAACATTACTAAGTGAAAACATGAAATCAAATCACCTTCCATAAGAAATTTTAGGATTCAAAATCCCTGATGACAAAACTTGAGTCTTCTATTTAAGAAAGGTACAGCCAACAAACAGAGAGAGGAACACTCCTAAGGAAGTAAGAAGTTCCAGAGACCAAGTAGGTGGTAATATAGCAGCCGGTATCATTGGACCTACACACGAACCAAACACCCAACCAGCAACAAGAGATCCAAATCTGTCGGAAAGAGATTAACGGATTAGCGAAAGAGGGTTGAAAAGTGTAAAAGATCGGTGCCACTAGGATAGTACAATGAGCTGTTGTAAGTATGATTAACTCACCCGATGATGGTAGCCCTTCCTAAGCTCTTTGTCTTGTCGTTAAGGAAGTATATGCACGCTCCAAGAGAGATAGCCACCTGCATATCAAGTATTTGCATATTTAAAAAAGCTGCATCTTTCTTTCGATTGGGAACAACCATAGTGATCAAATCGTTAAACAGATCAAATTAAGCAAGTTCAACAAACTATTTAACTAGTCAAGCAGCCAAGAGAATTCATCGGAGTCACTTGTAATACAACAAACAGATCAACTTGCCATTGCTGGAAGCACAAGGGGAAAATTAAGTTAATCAGGATTCCGTGATTTACTTATACAGAACATCTTTAATGTTTTTTCAATCTTATAAATAAAGAACCACATAACCCCCTTGATATAGGAAGAAATTCTAGAATATTTTTAAAATTAATCCTAATCAACTTGTATAAAACCCACATTATAAAAATGGCCTAGGTACAAAATCTCAAGCCTAAGGCCCTTAACAATAAGGGCTCAGATTATTCCAAAACAAAAAAAAGAAAAATAATAGTCCTAACTCCTAACTCCTAAGCCATTCTAACTTGCATCATGAACATTAGGTCGGGTGAAAATATTTTTCCGTGAGAATTTCACTGGTTAAGGGTGAAAAGTCGTTTTTTGAGGAATGGCACGGGGTGCTTTTCTGTCATCACTGCATGAGCTTCATACCTATTCCTTACTTTACTCTCCCTTTTAGCCATCCATCATTGTCCCTCATTTCTCCTTTTTCTAGAATTCTGACTTTAGCAAAGAAACAAAGAATGAAATGAGATGTTTGAAAGCTGTTTTCAGTTAAAATATGCTCAGTACTGTCCATTGAAACAAAATTTAGCTCAGATATTTCCATAAAATCAAACATATGCGAATTATCCTAAACAAATTAAGACCATTGTGCAAAAAAAAGGCCGCATCACCGTATCGCGACCATAACGTAAAGATTTTTGAGTTCACTTGAGTTGCAATTCTGCAACATTTACACGATATTTCCACATTGCCAGCCATTGATTATGTCTTAATCATAGTGCAAAAATATGGTTTTGATAACGGTTGTGAAACGGATTTCACGGTCAAACTCCTTTGTCTAATTAATAAACGAACCAACAGTTCCTATCAAGTATCACCTAATGTACAATGCAAACAGGCTTCTATCCTTTTCTCTTCATCCTCTCTTTCTGACTCTGGGGAAACATCCCTTCCCCCAAAGAAGGGATTCCCTTGATCAACAATCATCAATACTGCTGCTATAAAAATTACCATTCAGTTATTCACCTTAGAGAGGTCTACAAAAATTCTGTTAAAAGATCAATATGAATTGACTTATTTTAAAAATATGAAACGACAATGATGCCAAAACCTTAATCTTAACACAAATTCTTGTGAGAGACCGTCTCTAATTGAGCGGACCCATTTTATATTTTTTAAAATATTATAAGTAGGCATTAAGAATGATGTAAGTAGACATTTAAGATAATGAAAGTAGGCATTAAGGATACGGTAAATAAGCATTAAAAATAGTGTAAGTAGGCATTAAGTATACGATAAGTATGCATTAATCTTTAATGGGCTGGACTTGAGATACATCTCTTAAAGAGACGGTCTCTCAAGAGACTAGCTATAATCTTAAACACATGTGGTTGACTGCATGAACTAAGATTTCAACTCCAGTGATATTCTTCTCTTCCATTAACTAAAATATTATAATCAGAAATATGTTCAAAAACCTAAAACAGGCTCATGACAATATGTGCTTAGAATCTCACCATCCAACACCACTTAAGCTAATTAACCACCAAAATAACACAATAGTCAGTAAACTAATTCAAAGGTGGATGCAACTTCAGCATCGAAAACCTTCAAGTTGTCTAAGCCTTCATCCCATTCACTAATCCTCAATTCAAAAAGTGGCATAGCAAATAAGGGCACAAGGGATAAGGCTAAAAAAAATTTCTCATAAGAAAATAAAGTTAACAAAGATGATAAAATTAGAGAGCAAAAGACATAAACCCAAAAAATTGATGGGATGATGTCTAAGTACTTAACAAGAGAGTACATATGACATGTAGAGTAGAAAATAGCTACGACCTGACTTATATAGGTTCTATATGAAATTGTAAATATCCCAGTGAACTGTGGTATCTGAGGGGTTCGAATATGATTTTAACAAAGGACAGAAATATAAAAGTTTTAGATAGAAAACATAAGCCCAGTGGCAAGCTTGTAAAAAAAAGTTGAATATTTATTAAGTACAAAGAGTTTCTTTACAGCCAGTGGGAATATTGAGGCACTACACATCTCAAGCATCAAACAGGAACTTCCAATTTTCACCACCCAAATTACCACAATACATTGTTAATCCTCAGTCCTAGTATCAAATTCAAAGGAACATTAAGAAAACAGATTGCCAGGTTTAAAGTCCAGTATCTTCTTACACATGCAAGGACATAAGATAACATCTCAAATTGGTGACAGATAAGACAACTACACTAATTAATTATTGGCTCAATCCTGGTCAAAAAACTTAATATAAAAATGCTTCATGAAAATGGAGTTTGGATTGAGATCTTGAATCTTTCTTTATGAAGCGCATAAAGAGTTTTCTCCAACAGATAGAGTAAGTGAATTGAGTGAACACCTCTTGTCCCTTTTTGAGTCATTATACAGTATAAATCCTACTTCCTGGAGTACTACTAGCCCATTATTATTCTTCATCCTTCCACTTCTTAGTGCATAACAATTATTAGCACTCCCCTTCCAGAGTGAACAACTAAAGATCACACAAGTTTGATTATATGATGACAGCATCTCAATCATACAACAAAATAAACATTAAAAAAATCTAAATAACGTGCTAAACATACCTGAAAAGCTGGTCCACCTTCAGCAGAATTCATTATACTCCAGCAAGCCATAAAGGCAAATAAAAACAATCTTCTAAGGATAATGACAGTTGCAGGAAGCTCTACAAAATTGAGCAAATTCTTCAACCAAGGAGGAGATTCCTCAACTTTCTTCTTCAGCCTTGTTTTCAAGTTAATCTTCGTTTTCTTTCTCTCCCAAAAGCTTCTCATAAGAAGTTTCTCAAAAGCAGCCTCTATGGATTCCACACTTCGCTCATCTCCAGCATATTGCTCGGCAAGAAAATTTCTAGAGCTCCAAATTTCTTCCTCGGAAGCATAGGGACTTATGCCGAGGCGCTTGTAAGGATCCCATACATTTATCCTCGGAAATTTTGACACATTGCCTATCATAAATCAAATCAAGAAAGAACTTTATGACCACGACAAAACAATATTATGATACAAAGTAACACGACGAAATATGAGCTATTGCCTTTTGTAAGACCTAAATTCACGTCTAAAAGCCCATTAACTTGCCACAACTGAACCGAAGATCTTTCTATGTGGTTACTTCTTTTAGATCAAACTTTAACTCCTATGTCTGAGGTTCGCGCACAAACCAAGGAAAAGTGAGAAAGTGGGTAATTAAGCAGGGTATTAAAAGTGGGGCTATGTCCTTTAGTGGAGTAATTATAGGTTTTAATTTAGAAGAGCGAAATAAATTTTAGGTTTCAGTGGGTATTGTATGTGCAATCATGTCCAAAGAGTTAATATAACAAACCACAGAACGAACTAAAATAGTATATGTACCAAAATCAGGGGACGAAGAGAGTTACTCTTAAAAAATGAGCTCCTATATTTCATCTTCCACCCATTTCGTCCAACAAAAATCCAACAAGTATCTACATAAGGACTTCTTCTCCTCAGCTTAAAAGAACTCAAATGAACTTATTAGGACGTATTAAGTAGTGAAAATGCAATAGTGAATGGGATGGGCAAATCTTATTATAACTCAACTGAAATGAACAATCAGGCTTGAAAGTAATAAGTCCCTACAAGAAACAATATTTCAAGAAACAGCAAGTTTAGAAAAAAAAAAATCTGCAAACAAATGGCACCAAAGAATCTATCCATCACAATTAACCAAAATAAAGCTATAGAATCTGTTTCTTTTACAATGAAGCATCATGATTCCACAAGTATCCAATAATTAATTCCTATAACATTCAACAATGCCTCATATCAAGATAAATAACAAAACCCACAAACTAGAATCAATTTTCAATACTAGTGTTTTACCTTCATAAGGTGTGTCTACAGAACATTTAGGTTGCCCTAAATTGACTCCAGGTGTCGCTAAACTCCTTGTATTCTGGCGATGGAGTAGAGAGCTGTAAACAAACACAAAAATTGGTGTTAATAAACACATCAACAAATTAAAATTGGGAAAATATAACAAATTTGGTTAGAGTGAGAGAAAGAAATACGGTTTGTGGCCGAGAAAAGGAGTGGACAACTTAGGGTTAGCGAGCAAAGCGGCAACCATGGTTTATGAAACAGGAAGATAGATGTTGCCGAAGAGAGGGAAGTCAAGTGAACACCATGGAAGAGCAAGAAAGAAGCGTTTAGGTAGTTGGATGAGCAACAAGGCAAGAGGGGAAAGAAAAGTCGAAACGGATGGTGTAATCTTTTTCACTATCCAATTGCCCGTTTTGTTTGCGGGTGGGCGAGTGTGGTTAGTGGTTATTCTATCCATTTCATTGGTTATTAACCAATTAGTCTCTTGGGAGACTGTCTCTTAGGCCCATATCATTAAAACTTAATGTTTATTTAGCGTATTTTTAATGACTATTTATATTATTTTTAATGCCTACTTGTCATATCCTTAATGCCTACTTATAATATTTTAAATGTCTACTTACATTATTTTTGATGCCTACTT